>NC_058406.1:75873578-75955356 GCF_002201575.2 Neomonachus schauinslandi | reverse complement strand
CTCACGGTGCGCGCTCCGGGGCGCTGCGCCCTGCCCGGGAGCGCCGCTGGGCAGACCCCCTGCGCTGCGGGTTCCGCCCCGGCCTGGGCGAGGCTGCGACCGGCCTTCCTCCGCAGAGTGTGATCCCAGTTCTAAACCGCTCAACTGTGGGGAAGATGAAGGGGAGACTTTCCCAAATCATCCTGGGAAGCGCAGAAGGAAGCGCCGCTCTTACTTTGACCAGTGTTCAAGTCCTCTCATTGCCCAGTCAACTGGTGCAATTTCATTAGGCCTTTTTCTGGATCATAGAATTATGGGGCGCGGGGAAGAGAGGCAGTGAAGGACGATTTTCATACTGTATGACGGATATTATTACTTTATTCATTCCTAACATTCTTCTGACGGTGTTGATACTCTCCAACAAGGTTCAGAGTGGTTATCAGCCCAGCCAGGCCTCTCTGGTTCTAAAGGCAAGCCTCTGGAAAGCCCTGGTCTGTTTTCTATCCCTGTAAGTCTTTCCTTTGCAAGACTCTTATATAAATGGAATCAAATAATATGTAACCTTTTATTTTTGGCTTCTTTTCATTTAGCGTAATGCATCTGAGATTCAGCTATGCTGTTACATAGTTTCTTTTTTATTGCTTGTTAGTTTTCATTGAATGAATGTGTCATATTGTTTATCCATTTCCGAGTTAAAGGACGTTTGAGTTTTTTCCACTTTGTGATTATGAATAAAGCCACTATAAACACTCGTGTGAAGTTTTTGTGTGAACATGTTTTCCTTTCACCTGGGTAAGTACTTAGAAGTGAGATTGCTGGGTCAGGTGGTAAGTTGCATTTAATTTTATGAGAAACTGCCAAACTGGCTTCCAAAGTGGCTGTACAATTTCGAATACATACCAGCTATGTGTAAGAATTATGGTAGGGTTATATTCTTGCAAGAACTTGGTATTGTCAAAAAAATCTTTTTAATTTTGGCAATTCTAAGAGGTGTGTAGTATCTCGTTGAGATTTTAATTTACATTTCCCTAGTGACTAATAATGTGTGGGCATCTTTATGTACTTGAATGCCATCAAATATATTCTTTGACAAAGTGTCTGTTAAAATCTTTTATGCATTTTTAAAAATTGTGTTGTTTGTTTTCCTACTATTGAATTCAAGAGTTCTCTATATATTTTGGATACAAATCCTTTATCATACATCATGAGATTTGCAAACATTTTCCCAGACTGTGTCTTTTCATTCCTATAACAGAGACTTTTGAAGAGGAGAATTTCTTAATTTTTTTTAAAAAAATTATTATTTATTTATTTATTTATTTATTTATTTATTCTTTTTAAGTAGGCTCCACGCCCAGTGTGGGGTTTGAACTCACAACCCCTAGATCAAGAGTCACATGCTCTATGCATTGAACCAGCCAGGTGCCCCCTCACCCCCCTGAGTTTCTTAATTTTGATGCCATCTCATGTATCACTTTTTTTCCTTTATGGATGGTACTTTTGGCCTTTAATGTAAGAAATCTTTTCATAACTCAAGGTCAGCAGGATTTCTTTCCCTTATGTTTTCTTGTAGAAGTTTTATGTTTTTATTTTTTATATTTAGATCTATGAACCATTTTTCTTCAACTTTCCCCAAGTTTTATTTTATTATTTTTAAAATTTTAATTCCAGTATAGTTAACATACAGTTTTATATTAGTTTCAGGTGTACAATATAGTGATTCAACAATTCTATATATTACTCAGTGCTCATCAGGATAGGTGTACTCTTAATTCCCATCATCTATTTCACCCATCCCCCACCTACCTCCCCTCTGGTAACCATCAGTTTGTTCTCTATAGCTAAGAGTCTCTTTTTTTGGTGTGTCTCTTTTTTTATTTGTTCATTTGTTTTGTTTCTTAAATTCCACATGTGAGTGGAATCATATGGTATCTGTCTTTCTCTAACTTACTTGCTTAGCATTATACCCCCTAGATCCATCCATGTTGTTGCAAATGGTAAGATTTCGTTCTTTTTTATGGCTGAGTAATATTCCTGTGTGTGTGTGTGTGTGTGTGTGTGTATCACATATTTATCCATTCATCTACAGATGGACATTTGGACTGTTTCCATAATTTGGCTATTGTAAATAATGTTGCAATAAGCATAGGGGTACATATTTGAATTAGTATTTTTGTATTCTTTGGGTAAATACCTGGTAAGTGCAATTACTGGATCATATGGTAATTCTATTTTTAATTTTTCAAGGAACCAAGTCTATGATCCATTTTGAGTTAATTTTTGTATAGGGTACAAAGTATGGATTAACATTTATGTTTTGCATGTGGATATGTAATTGTTTTGGCACCCTTTGTTGAAAAGAATGTTCTTTCTCTGTTGAATTGCTTTTGCACCTTTGCTGAAAATCACTTGACGTATGGGACTATTTCTAAGCCTCTAGTCTGTTTCATTGATCCATATGGCTATATTTTCTTCAATACCACACTTGTCATGACTTTTGAAAGTAGTATAGTAGGTCTAGAATTCAGGTAGAATGAGTCCTTAGACTTTGTTCTTCTTTATAAAAATTGTTTTGCCTATTCTGCTTACTTACCTTTTCAAAAAAAGTTTTAGTATTAGTTTGTCATTTTAGGCAAAAATTAATCATTTTGGAGAAAACTGATATTTTAACAATATTATGCTCAATCCATGAACATGATATATCACTTCATTTATTTAGATCTTTTTTGATATCTTTCACTGTTTAAAACATACAAATATTGCATATATTTTGTAATATTTAGACCTAAGTATTTCTTTTTTTATATATTATTGTCAATACTACTTTTTTCAATTTCCAGTTGCTTATTACTAGTATAAAGAAACATGATTTTTGTGGGTTTTTTTTTTTTTTGTCTTGGATTCTGAGACCTTGTTAAACTCACTTACTAGTTCTAGTAACTTTTTGAAAGAGTCTTTGGAATTTTTTGTGGATAACCATGTCATCTGTGAATAGAGACAGTTTTATTTCTTCCTTCCTACATATTTGCCTTTTATTTCTTCTTCTCGCCATATTGCACTGGCTAGGACCTCCAGTACAATAAATAATGAATAGGAGTAGTGAGAATGGATATCTTTACCTTATTCCTGATCTTCAGGGGAAAACATTCATCTTTCACTATTAAACATAATATTAGCTAAAGACACCATTTATCATGTTGAGGAAGTTCTTTTCTATTTCTAGTTTCTGAGAGGTTTTTTTTCATAAATGGAGGTTGAATTTTGTCAAAGGGCATTTGTTTCTCTTGAGATAATCAAAGTTTTTCCTCTTTAGTCTCTTAATATAGTTAATTACATATAAAATTTTTACATTTTGGGGGCACCTGGGTGGCTCAGTCGTTAAGCATATGCCTTTGGCTCAGGTTATGATCCCAGGGTCCTGGGATTGAGCACCGCATTGGGTTCCCTGCTCAGCGGGAAGCATGCTTCTCCCTCTCCCACTCCCCCTGCTTGTGTTCCCTCTCTCGCTGTCTCTCTCTCGCTGTCAAATAAACAAATAAAATCTTTAAAAGAATTTAAATTTTTTATTTAAATTCAATTTAATTAACCTATAGTGTATTATTAGTTTAGAGGTAGAATTTAGTGATTCATCAGTTGCATATAACATCCAGTGCTCATTATATCAAGTGCCCTCCTTAATGCCCATCACCCAGTTACCCCATCCCCCTACCAAACTCCCCTCCAGCAACCCTCAGTTTGTTTCCTATAGTTAAGAGTCTCTACATATAACATTTTTTTTAAGATTATTTATTTATTTATTTGAGAGAGAGAATGAGATAGAGAGAGCATGAGAGGGGGGAGGGCCAGAGGGAGAAGCAGACTCCCCGCCGAGCAGGGAGCCCGATGCGGGACTCGATCCCAGGACTCCAGGATCATGACCTGAGCCGAAGGCAGTCACTTAACCAACTGAGCCACCCAGGTGCCCCTACATATAACATTTTTTGAATGTTGAACCAGACTTTTGTTCCCAGATTAAACCCTACTTGGTCATGAAGTACTATATTTTTTTATATATTGCTGAAATCAACTTGTTAATATTTGGTTGATGATTTTTGTATCTATATTTCTTATTTATCTTTTTATATATTCTGGAAGAATTTATATAAAATTGATATTATTTCTTCCTTAAATGTTTGGTAGAATTCTCCAAAAAAGCCATCTAGGTCTCAAGTTGTTTTTTTAATTTTTTTTTTTTTTAAGGTTTTAAAATGTAATTCAATCGGTGATGCCTGGGTGGCTTAGCCAGCTAAGCGTCTGTCTTCGGCTCAGGTCATGATCCCAGGGTCCTGGAATCGAGTCCCATGTCAGGCTCCTTGCTCAGCAGGGAGCCTGCTTCTCCCTCTGCCTGCCACTCCCCCTGCTTGTGTGTGCTCTCTTTCTCTCTCTCTCTGACAAATAAAGAAATAAATAAAATCTTAAAATAAAATACAATGCAATCTATTTAAAAGTTATAGGACTATTCAGGTGATCTGCTTTTTCTTTGCCAGTTTGTGTCTCTTAAGAATTTTATGCATTTCACTTAAGTCATTGAATTTATGGCTTAATTTCCAAATATTTTGGACAATTTTGCAGATGATCTTTTTGTTGTTAATTTCTAGTTTAAATATGGTATATTCCAAGAGTTTACCTTCAAAACTACCTGTTCTTTTGAATTTGTCAAGGTTTGCTTTATGTCTCTGAATATGGTCTATTTTGGTGAATGTTCCAACTGTATTTGAAAAGTTGTTACCTGGAGTGCAGCATAAATGTTAATTAGGTAAATTGGTTGGCAATGCTGTTCAGGACTATCAGGAACCTTACTGATTATCTGTCTACTTGTTCTATCAATTGCTGAGAGAAGAATGTTAAAATCTATCTGTAATGATGGATTTCTTTTCTTTCTTTCTTTCTTTCTTTCTTTCTTTCTTTCTTTCTTTTTTCGGATCTATCAATGCTACTATTTCTACTTTAGACATTATATTTTGGGGCATTTATAAATAAGATAAAATGAATTTTATAATTACTTCCAGTTATGCCATTCTCAGTGTTCTTCATTCATTATATAGATATATAAGTTTCTGTCTGGTGTCATATTCCTTCTACCAGAGAACTTCCTTTAGGCTTTCTTGTAGAATAGGTCTGCTGACAATAAATTCTTTCAGCTTTTGTTTGTTTTGCTACATGCTCATCTTGAAGTCTTTATTTATGCTTAGTGATAAGTAATACAGAGATGGTCTCTCTCCATGCTTTTACCTCTCTGATAGCAGTAGACTGCTTTCATTACTGAATGCTTATTACTGTGGTGGTAGGAAGGGCAGGGGGTAGAGGGGCATTCTCTGCTGTCCTAATTTAGCCTCACAGGCAGGTACGATGGACATCAGGATATCAGGGTATCTTGGATATGAGGGTGGGATCTTCTCAATGATCCTTTCCTGTCCCCAGTGACAGGGACTCTCTAATGGTCTGGACCCATGATGTATTTCCTGCCCTTGTCCTACATTAGAGGGTTTATTTCTGTTTTCCTCCCCCCTAGCTGCAATAGGTCTTCATCAGTGCCCTAGTTAGGCGACAGGGTTTGCTCTTCTTGAACCAGAAGCTTAAGGCTTATATTCCTTAAGGAAGACAGAGAAGAAGGATCTGGAGAAGTCTTTGTGCTTTTCCTATGTCTGGTGCTATTCTCTTCCAGGCCTGTATCAGGAGGATCACTTTCTCAGAACCTCATCCTGCCCCCCAAATCCTTCTTGTAAGTACTGATGAGGTCTGCAGAGTAGAAGAATCAGCAAGTTGTTGCAGATTTCTCTTGTGCTGTCAGGGGTTCTATATTCTGAACTAGCCTACACCCAGCCTTTAGGAATTTGTTACTTTTAGATTATTTTGTTTGCTTGTTTGTTTTTGTTACCAGATTATATAGCATTTGGTGACATCTGCCTCAGGTAAGTCAGTACTTATGTCCTCTCTCTCCTTTGATGCATTTGTCTTTTCTTAGATTTCAGGTTATTGTTACCCTGCAATCTCAGCCCTCAGATTAATTTAAGAAATGTTGTGAATTTGGAGGAGGAGCAAGATGGCGGAGGAGTAGGGACCTAAATTTCGTCTGGTCCCAGGAATTCAGCTAGATAGGGTTCAAACCATTCTGAACACCTACAAACTCAACAGGAGATCAAAGAAAAGAATAGCAGCAACTCTGAACAGAAAAGCGACCACTTTCTGGAAGGTAGGACGTGCGGAGAAGTGAATCTGAGGTGATATTCGGGAGGACAGACAGTGGGGGAGGGGCCTCCATCGGCCGCTTCTGGCAAGTGATAGAGCTGCAGAGCACAAAATCGGAACTTTTAGAAGTCGGCTCCGCTGAGGGACGTCGCTCCAGTGGCTAAGCGGGGGGTGGCACCCTTGTGGGACAGTGTGGTCTCAGGACCCTTGGGGTCACAGAAAGACCGGGGGTGCCTGAGTGCGGCAGAGCTCCCAAGTATCCGAGCGGGGAAGCCAGCTGCAGAGACAGAGCCGAGACGCGGGCTCTCAGCTCGGGGTTGCCATAAACCGTGATCCACTGCACAGTCAGGCCACTGCTCCTCCAGCAGGGACCCAACAAGCGGCAGATCCGGGGAGACTCACCTTCTTCCCCTTGGAGGAGCGGCGCGGGAGCGCACCGCAAGGATCTGCTGGGTTTGGAGACTCCAAATGGGGTCGGGTGCCAGAGACAGAAACATGCGGTCACAAGCCGGGTGAGCATGGACTGCGGCCAGAGACCAGGGAGTCGGGAGTGACTGACTGCTTTTCTTTGGGGGTGCACTGAGGAGCGGAGCCCGAGTTCTCAGCTCCTCCGGGGCGGAGATTGGGAGGCTGCCATTTCACTCTCCGCCTCCAAAGCTGTAAGGAAAGCTTGCAGGGAACAAAAGCTCCCGAGAGCAAACCTGAGCAGATTACTTAGCCCGGACCCGCAAGGGCGGGTCCATTCCGCCTCCGGCAAAGACATTTGGAAACCACGGCAACAGGCCCCTCCCCCAGAAGATCAGCTAGAACAGCCAGACAAGACCAACTTTACCGATCAATAAGAACAGCAGAACTCCCGCACTAGGGGAATACTGCACAGAGAATCCATGGCTTTTTCCCCATGATTCTTCAGTCTTTCAAAGTTAATTTTTTTAATTTCTTTTTTTGTTTTTCTACTTCTTTTGAATTTTTCTTTTTCCCTTTTTCAACCAACATCTTATCGATTCCTTTTTTAAAAATCTTTTTTATTTTTCATTTTTAGAGTCATATTCTATCCCTTTATTGTAGTTAACCTTATTTTTGGTATATATATAAGTTGCTCTCTCTTTAAAATTTTGGGATACAGTTTCTTCACAGACCAAAATATACCCTAAATCTCTAGCGTATGGCTTTGTTCTAGTCTCCTACCTGATCACATTCTCTCCCTTTTTTTTTTTAATTTCTCTTCTTTCTTTTTTCAACCAACTTCTTATCTTATCAATTCCTTCTATAAAATCTTTTATAATTTTCATCTTCACAGTCATATTCCATCCCTTCATTGTATTTACCCTTATTTTTGTACATATAGAAGTTTTTCTTTCTTTAAAATTTTGGGAGGCAGTTTCTTCTAACAGACCAAAATACGCCCAAAATCTGGGGTGTGG
This sequence comes from Neomonachus schauinslandi, assembly GCF_002201575.2. Taxonomy (NCBI): domain Eukaryota; kingdom Metazoa; phylum Chordata; class Mammalia; order Carnivora; family Phocidae; genus Neomonachus; species Neomonachus schauinslandi. The sequence continues at coordinate 75,947,725 of NC_058406.1, read as the reverse complement.
CACTGATCTATTTACCAGCCTGATCATATTTGATCATATCCTTTTTTCTTTTTCTTTTTCTTTTTTCTTTCTTTCCCTTTCTTTTCCCCTTGTTTCAGGTCTCTTCTGATTTGTTTAGTGTATATTTTTCTGGGGTTGTTGTTACCCTGTTACCATTTTGTTCTCTCATTCATCTATTCTCCTCTGGAAAAATGACAAGATGGAAAAACTCACCTCAAAAAAAAAAAAACAAAAAACAAGAGGCAGTACTGACTGCCAGGGACCTAATCAATACAGACATTAGTAAGATGTTGGAACTAGAGTTCAGAATGACGATTATAAAGATACTAGCTGGGCTTGAAAAAAGCATGGAAGATACTAGAGAAACCTTTTCTGGAGAAATAAAAGAACTAAAATCTAACCAAGTCGAAATCAAAAAGGCTATTAGTGAGGTGCAATAAAAAATGGAGGCTCTAATTTCTAGGCCAAATGAGGCAGAAGAGAGAATTAGTGATATAGAAAACCAAATGATGGAGAATAAAGAAGCTGCGAAAAAAGAGAGATAAACAACTACTGGATCATGAGGGCAGAATTCGAGAGATAAGCGATACCATAAGACAAAACAATATTAGAATAATTGTGATCCCAGAAAAAGAAGAAAGACAGAGAGGGGCAGAAGGTATATTGGAGGAAATTATAGCAGAGAACTTCCCTCATTTGGGGAAGGAAACAGGCATCAAAATCCAGGAGGCACAGAGAACCCCCCTCAAAATCAATAAAAATAGGTCAACACCCCAACATCTAATAGTAGAACTTACAAGTCTCAGAGGCAAAGAGAAAATCCTGAAAGCAGCTTGGGACAAGAGGTCTGTAACCTACAATAGTAGAAACATTAGATTGGCAACAGAACTATCCAACAGAGACCAGGCAGGCCAGAAAGGACTGGCATGATATATTCAGAGCACTAAATGAGAAAAATATGCAGCCAAGAATACTATATCCAGCTCGGCTGTCACTGAAAATAGAAGGAGAGATAAAAAGCTTCCAGGACAAACAAAAACTAAAGGAATTTGCAAACACAAAACCAGACCTACAAGAAATATTGAAAGAGGTCTTCTAAGCAAAGAGAGAGCCTAAAAGCAACATAGACCAGAAAGGAACACAGACAATATACAGTAACAGTCACCTTACAGGCAATACAATGGCACTAAATTCATATCTTCAATAGTTACCCTGAATGTAAATGGGCTAAATACCCCAATCAAAAGACACAGGGTATCAGATTGGATTAAAAAAAACAAGACCCATTTATGTGCTGTCTGCAAGAGACTCATTTTAGATTCACAGACACCTCCAGGTTGAAAGTGAGGGATTGGAAAACCATTTACCATGCTAATGGACATCAAAAGAAAGCTGGGGTGGCAATCCTTATATCAGACAAATTAGATTTTAAACCAAAGACTTTAATAAGAGATGAGGAAGTTCACTATATCCTACTTAAAGGGTCCATCTAACAAGAAGATCTAACAATTGTAAATATTTATGCCCCTAATATGGGAGCAGCCACTTATATAAGCCAATTAATAACAAAAGCAAAGAACCATATTGACAACAAAACAATAATAGTAAGGGACTTTAACACCCCCCTCACTGAAATGGACAGATCATCTAAGCAAAAGATCAACAAGGAAATAAAGGCTTTAAATGACACACTGGACCAAATGGTCTTCACAGATATATTCAGAACATTCCATCCCAAAGCAACAGAATACACATTCTTCTCTAGTACCCATGGAACATTCTCCAGAATAGATCACATCCTAGGAACTAAATCAGGTCTCAACCGGTACCAAAAGATTGGGATCATTCCCTGCATATTTTCGGACCACAATGCTTTGAAACTAGAACTCAATCACAAGAGGAAAGTTGGAAAGAACTCAAATACATGGAGGCTAAAGAGCAACCTACTAAAGAATGAATGGGTCAACTAGGAAATTAAAGAAGAATTCAAAAAATTCATGGAAATCAATGAAAATGAAAACACAACTGTTCAAAATCTTTGGGATGCAGCAAAGGCAGTCCTAAGAGGAAAGTATATAGCAATACAAGCCTTTCTCAAGAAACAAGAATGGTCTCAAGTACACAACGTAACCCTACACCTAAAGGAGCTGGAGAAAGAACAGCAAATAAAGCCTAAACCCAGCAGGAGAAGAGAATAAAGATCAGAGCAGAAATCAATGAAACAGAAACCAAAAGAACAGTAGAACAGATCAACGAAACTAGGAGCTGGTTCTTGGAAAGAATTAAAAAGAAAAGAGAAATGACCCAAATAAATAAAATCATGAATGAAAGAGGAAAGATCACAACCAACACCAAAGAAATACCAACAATTATAAGAACATATTAGGAGCAATTATGTGCCAGCAAATTAGATAATCTGGAAGAAATGGATGCATTCCTAGAGATGTATAAACTACCAAAACTGAACTAGGAAGAAATAGAAAACCTGAACAGACCCATAACCACTAAGGAAATTGAAGCTGTCATCAAAAATCTCCCAATAAACAAGAGCCCAGGGCCAGATGGCTTCCCAGGGGAATTCTACCAAACATTTAAAGAAGAATTAATACCTATTCTTCTGAAGCTGTTCCAAAGAATAGAAATGGAAGGAAAACTCCCAAACTCATTTTATGAGGCCAGCATTACCTTGATCCCAAAAGCAGATGAAGACCCCATCAAAAAGGAGAATTACAGACCAGTATCCCTGATGAACATGGATGCAAAAATTCTCACCAAAATACTAGCCAATAGGATCCAACAGTACATTAAAAGGATTATTCACCACAACCAAGTGGGATTTATCCCTGGGCTGCAAGTTTGGTTCAACATCTGCAAATCAATCAATGTGATACAATACATTAATGAAAGAAAGGACAAGAACCACACGATCCTCTCAATAGATGCAGGAAAAGCATTTGACAAAGTACAGCATCCTTTCTTGATCAAAACTCTTCAGAGTATAGGGATAGAGGGTACGTACCTCAATATCATAAAAGCCATCTATGAAAAACCCACAGCAAATATCATTCTCAATGGGAAAAAAACTGAGAGCTTTCCCCCTAAGGTCAGAAACACAGCAGGAATGTCCACTATCACCACTGCTATTCAACATAGTATTGGAAGTCCTAGCCACAGCAATCAGACAACAAAAAGAAATCAAAGGCATCCAAATTGGCAAAGAAGAAGTCAAACTCTCACTCTTTGCAGATGTTATGATACTTTATGTGGAAAACCCAAAAGACTCCACCCCAAAACTGCTAGAACTCATACAGGAATTCAGTCAAGTGGCAGGATATAAAATCAATGCACAGAAATCAGTGGCATTCCTATACACCAACAACAAGACAGAAGAAAGAGAAATTAAGGAGTCGATCCCATTTACAGTTGCACCCAAAACCATAAGATACCCAGGAGTAAATCTAACCAAAGAGGCAAAGAATCTGTACTCAGAAAACTATAGAATACTCATGAAAGAAATTGAGGAAGACACAAAGGAATGGAAAAACCTGCCATGCTCATGGACTGAAAGAACAGATATTGTGAAGATGTCAATGCTACCAAGACCAACCTACACATTTAATGCAATCCCTATTAAGATACTATCAACTTTTTTCAAAGAAATGGAACAAATAATCCTTAAAGTTGTATGGAACCAGAAAAGTCCCCGAATAGCCAGAGGAATGTTGAAAAAGAAAAGCAAAGCTGGTGGCATCACAATTCCGGACTTCCAGCTTTATTTCAAAGCTATAATCATCAAGACAGTATGGTACTGGCACAAAAACAGACACATAGATCAATGGAACAGAATAGAGAGCCCAGAAATGGACTCTCAACTCTGTGATCAACTAATCTTCAACAAAGCAGGAAAGAATGTCCAATGGAAAAAAGACAGTCTCTTCAACAAATGGTGTTGGGAAAATTGGACAGCCACATACAGAAGAATGAAACTGGACCATTTCCTTGCACCACACGCAAAAATAGACTCAAAATGGTTGAAAGACCTAAATGTGAGATGGGAGTCCATCAAAATCCTAGAGGAGAACACAGGCAACAACCTCTTCAACCTTAGGCACAGCAGCCTCATCCTAGAAACATCGCCAAAGGCAAGGGAAGCAAGGGCAAAAATGAACTACTGGAACTTCATCAAGATAAAAAGCTTTTGCACAGCAAAAGAAACAGTCAACAAAACCAAAAGACAACCGACAGAATGGGAGAAGATATTTGCAAATGATATATCAGATAAAGGGCTAGTATCCAAAATCTATAAAGAACTTACCAAACTTAACACCCAAAGAACAAATGATCCAATCAAGAAATGGGCAGAAGACATGAACAGACATTTTTCCAAAGAAGACATCCAAATGGCCAACAGACACATGAAAAAGTGCTCAACATTGCTCGGCATCAGGTAAATCCAAATCAAAACCTCAATGAGATAACCACCTCACACCAGTCAGAATGGCTAAAATTAACAAGTCAGGAAATGACAGATGTTGGCGAGGATGCGGAGAAAGGGGAACCCTCCTACACTGTTTGTGGGAATGCAAGCTGGTGCAGCCACTCTGGAAAACAGTATGGAGGTTCCTCAAAAAGTTGAAAATGGAGCTACCGTATGACCCAGAAATTGCACTACTGGGTATTTACCTCAAAGATACAAATGTAGTGATCCGAAGGGGTACGTGCACCCCAATATTTATAGCAGCAACGTCCACAATAGCCAAACTATGGAAAGAGCCAAGATGTCCATCGACAGATGAATGGATAAAGAAGATGTGGTATATATATATATACACACACACACACAATGGAATATTATGCAGCCATCAAAAAACCCTGAAATCTTGCAATTTGCAACATCGTGGATGGAACTAGAGGGTATTATGCTGAGCAAAATAAGTCAATCAGAGAAAGACATGTATCATATGATCTCACTGATATGAGGAATTCTTAATCTCAGGAAACAAACTGAGGGTTGCTGGAGTGGTGGGGGGTGGGAGGGATGGGGTGACTGGGTGATAGACACTGGGGAGGGTATGTGCTCTGGTGAGCGCTGTGAATTGTGTAGGACTGATGAATCACAGACCTGTACCTCTGAAACAAATAATACATTATATGTTAAAAGAAAAGAAGATACTAGAAAGGGAAAAATGAAGGGGGGGAATTGGAGTGGGAGACGAACCATGAGAGACTATGGACTCTGAAAAACAAACTGAGGGTTCTAGAGGGGAGGGGGGTGGGGTGATGGGTTAGCCTGGTGATGGGTATTAAGGAGGGCATGTACTGAATGGAGCACTGGGTGTTACACGCAAACAATGAATCATGGAATGCTACATCAAAAACTAATGATGTATGGTGATTAATATAACATAATAAAATAAAATTTTAAAAAATTGAGTTATAATTGACATATATCATTGTGTTAGTTTTAGGTATATGACATAATGATTTGATATATGTATATATATTGGGAAATGATTACCACAATAAATTTTATACATTTTTAAAAAATTTTTGAGTATTCACCTTTTAAATTGAAATTTTAAATGAGATGATTGGAAATTTATATGCAGGCATGAGAAATAGAGAAACTGTGTACACTTTAAACAGTATACTTTACATTTTATAATTTTGTTATATATGTAGCTTTGTGTACCCACCACCAAAGGGATGTCATATGTTGTCCTTTTATAACCACACTCACACCTTGTCCCTCACCCCTGTACCACTAATATGTTCTCCATTTCCAAAATTCTGTCATTTCAAAAATGTTATATAAATGAAACCATGAAGTAGGTAACCTTTTGGGATTAGTTTTTTTCACACAGCATAATTCCCTAAAAATTCAAGTTATTGCAAGTATCAACAGCTCATTCTTTTTTGCTGATAAGTATTTCAAATTATGTATATACTACAATTTGTTAACCATTCACCTATTGAATGACATCTAGGTTGTTTCCAGTTTTTGGCTATTACAAATAAAGCTGCTATGAACACTTGTGTACAGGTTTTTGTGTGATCATAAGTTTTCATTTATCTGGGATAAATGTCCAATAGTGCAATTACTGGGTCATATGGCTTTGTTTTTATTTTTTAATTTTAACTTTTAAAAAGATTTTATTTGAGAGAGCGAGAGCAAGAGAGAGAGAACACAATTTGAGGGGGAGTAGCAGAGGGAGAGGGACAACCAGACTCCTCGTTGAGTAGGGAGCCCAGTGTAGGGCTCTGTACCCGGACCCTGGGATCATAACCTGAGCCCAAGGCAGACGTTTAATCCACTGAGCCACCCAGGCACGCCTGGGTCATATGGCTTTGTATGTTTTGTTTATAAGAAGTGACAACTGATTTCTAGTGTGGCTGTATAGCATTTTACATTCCCACCAGAAATGTATGAATGATCCAGTTTCTCTGCATCCTTGTCAGCATTTTGTGTGGTCACTATTTTTTATTTTAAACCTTCCTGATAAGTGTGTATTGATATCTCATTGTGGTTTAAATTTATGTGTTACGGATGGCTACTAGTAATGGTGAACATGCTTTCTATATGTGTGTTTGCCATATGTATATCCTCTTTGGTAAAATTTTGTTCATATCTTTTGCCCATTCTAATTAAATTGTTTGTAAATTAAATTTTTACTGTTGAGTTTGGAGAGTTTTTAATATATTCTTTTTTTTTAAAGATTTTATTTTATTATTTTTTAAAGATTTTATTTATTTATTTGACAGAGAGACACAGCGAGAGAGGGAACACAAGCAGGGGGAGTGGGAGAGGGAGAAGCAGACTTCCCGCTGAGCAGGGAGCCCGATGCGGGGCTCAATCCCAGGACCCTGGGATCATGACCTGAGCCGAAGGCAGACACTTAACGACTGAGCCACCCAGGTGCCCGTTGTGTGCTCTTTCTTGTCAGATATGTGGTTTGCATATATTTTCCTAAGCTGTAGCTTATCTTTCACAGAGCAAAAGTCTTAATTTTGATGAAAGATCCAACTTACCAGTCTTTTCATTTATGGATCATAATTTTGGTATCAAGTCTAAAACCTTTTTGCCTAATCACGGAGCCTAAAGATTTTTTATTTTTTTCTAAAAGTTTATAGTTTTATATTTTACTTCTAAACCCATGACCCATTTTGATTTAATTTTTGGATAAGATATAAGTTTTAAGTTGCAATTTTTTCTTTTGTGCTTATGGATATTCAATTACTCCAGCATCATTTGTTGAAAAGACTGTCCTTTCCACTGAATTACACCTTTGTCAAAAATCACTTCAGCATATTTGTGAAGGTTTATTTCCGAGTTCTTTATTCTGGGGTCTACTGCTTTGTGAATACGACATTTTCTTGATTATTGTAGCTTTATAGTAAGTCTTAATATCATACAGAATGATTCTTTTCACTTTTTTTTTTGTCAGTATTGTTTATTCTAGTGCCTTTGCCATTCAGTCTAAGTTTTAGAATAAGCCTGTCTATGTCTACGAAAAATTTTGCTGGGATTTTGATAGGATGTGCGTTAAACTAGATCAATTTGAGGAGAACTGAATCTTTCCTATGTTGAGTCCTCCAGTCTATGCCTACAATATGTCTGACTATTTAAGTCTTTCTTCTTTGCCTTCTTCCATAAGCATTTTGTGATTTTCAGCATATAGATCCTGTACATTTTGTTCAACATATACCTAAGTATTTCATATTCTTTGTAATGATTATAAATGTTAATGTTTTTAAGTCACCATATGCTCATTAGTAATAGAGATCAGATTGATTTTTGTATGTTGATGCTGTATCCTGTGACCTTGCTTAAATCATTTATTAGTTGTAAGATTTTTTTTTGTAGATTCCTTGGGATATTCTATGTAGAAAATCATGTGCAAATTTCAGCAGCTATTCCTTAAAGCTAAATTGATTCAAAAATTGCTTAAATATTAGTTAAAAAAAAAAGGCCATAGCTTATGGTGAAATCCTGTAGCCATTTACTTTATTTTTAATTTTATTTATTTATTAAATATTTTATTTATTTGACAGAGAGAGAAAGAGAGAGAGTGCACAAGAGAGCACAAGCAGGGGGAGTGGCAGAGGGAGAGGGAGAAGCAGGTTCCCCGCTGAGCAGGGAACCCGATGCAGGACTCGATCCCAGGACCCTGGGATCATGACCTGAGCCGAAGGCAGACACTTAACCAACTGAGCTACCCAGGTGCCCCCCGACTTTTTTTTTAGAGAGGGAGAGAGAGAGAGAGGTGGGGGGAGGAGTGTGGAGAGAATCTTAAGCAGGCTCCATGCCCAGCACAGAGCCCAATCCAGAGCTTGATCTCATGACCTGAGACAAAATCAAGAGTCAAATACTTAACCGACTGAGCCACCCAAGAGCATTGGGTGGAATTTCTAGTATTATGTTGAGTAAGAAAGGTGAGAGTGGATATCCTTGCCATGTTCCCAAAGGTAGGGGGAAAGCATCAACTCTTTCACCATGAAGTGTAACATTAGCAGGTGCCTAGGTTGCTCAGTCAGTTAAGCATCTGCCTTCAGCTCAGGTCATGATCCCAGGGTCCTGGGATGAGTCCTGCATTGAGCTCTGTATTCAGCAGGGAGTCTATGTCTCCCTCTACCCCTTCCCCCTGCTTGTGTTCATGCCCCCCAACCAAATAAATAAAATCTTTAAAAAAAAAGTATAACATTGGGTGCAGATTTTTTGTGGAAATTGAAGTAATTTCCCTGAAAAACTTACTGAGTTGTTTTTTTTTTGTTTTTATCATGAATGTGAGTTGGATTTTGAATTACACTGTTTAATTTTCAAATGTTGAAACAACTTTGCATACCTGGAATAAATCAGTCATGGTATATAATTATTTTCATACATTGTGGGATTTAGTTTGCTACTATTTTGTTGTACATTTTTGTGTCTAAGTTCATTAGAGATGATGGCCTGCAGCTTTTTTTTTTTTTTTTGTATTGTCTTTGGTTCTAGTTATCAGGGTAATACTGGCCTTATAAAATGAGTTGGGAAGTGTTCCTTCTTCCTATTGATAAAATTTGTCCTGTTGTGGGTGCCTGGCCAGCTCAGTCGGTAAAGCATGCGACTCTTGATCTTGAGATTGTAAGTTCAAGCCCTATATTGGGTGTAGAGATTACTTGAAAATAAAATCTTTAAAAAAATGTCCTGTTGACAAAAATTACATAATAGACCGATTTCTGGAAGACGCATTTTCTGGAATAGATTTTCTGGAAGAGACTGTCTTAAATTAGTGTTAATCCTTTAAATGTTTGGTATTATCCTCATGTGAAATCATAGGGGCTTGGATTTTTCAGGAGCTTCTAAATTATGAATTATACTTTTTTAATGATAGGGCTGTTCAGATTATTTCATATTGAGTTTTAGTAGTTTGTAGTTTTTGAGCAATTGGTCCACTTATTCAGATTTATGAATGTGAAGTTTATATTCCTTTTTATCTTTTTAATGGTTGTAGGATCTACAGTGATATTCACTATTTCATTCCTATTGGTGATTTGTGCCTTTTTGTTAGCCTTGCTGTTTAAGAACTTTACTTTTTGGGGGTGCCTGGCTGGCTCAGTCAGAAGAGCATGTGACTCTTGATCTCAGGGTCATGAGTTCAAGCCCCACATTGGATGTAGAGATTATTTAAATAAAACTTAAAAACAAAAAAAAAACAAAAAACCTTTTGGGGTTTTGGGACTACCTTTTCTCCCTCAACCACCAGCTTTTTGTTTCATTGATTTTCTCTTTTTCAATTTGATTAATCTCTGCTCTGGTCCTATTTTGGATGTGCTTTTTTAGGTTGTTGAGTTAGGAACTAAGATTATTGATTTGACTTTTCCTTGTTTCTAATGCAAGCACTTGACACTTCTAAGAATTTCTTTCAGTACTCTTTTAACAGCATTCCACACATTTCAGTATGTTGTTTGGTGATAATCATTTGTTTTTTTAATTTTCTTATAAGATTTCCTTTTTGATCAATTATTTGTAAGTATATTAATTTTGTTTAGTGATTTTCCTATTGTGTATTATTGATTTGTGATCCGATACTATTATGGTTAAAAAACATACTCTATATAATTTCAATTCTTTTAAATTTAAGTTTCATGACCCAGGATATATGGTGTCTTGGTGAATGTTCCATGGGTGCTTAAAAAAAAGTGCATTCTATTGTTGGTTATAAACTGGTAATATCTATTTACACTCCCCCATAGCAGCATATGAGTTCCCACTGATCCTCTCCAACACTGGATAATGCTAGAGACATCATTTGTGCTAATTTGTTGGGTAAAAATTGGTATTTTCTATGGCCTCAAATTTTCATTTGTCACACAAGGTTGAGCATCTTTTCATGTTTATTATATGAATTTCCTCTTAAGTGAAATGTCTGTGTATGGCAGAGAATTACCAATATTTATGTGTTGCTCTGAATTTTCTAGACCTGCAGTCAGGTGTATGGCCAAGTGGGTTCTGGCCAGAGGGATATGAGTGCAAGAAGTCTAACTCTCTACCAAGTCTGGCCCTTAACAACACCCAGTGTGATCCTATCTTACTGTGCTGCATCAATTTTAGAGACCATATGTTCCAGGTGGCATAATTACAAGAAGGAATAGGGCCTCTCAAATGACTGCACTTTCCATGAAAATGGAATATCTCTTATACATTTCTTTTAGGGGAGGACATTTTGTGGTAAACCTTCATTTATTTCATCCTTATTTTAATAGTTTTACCTGATAATTTTTTTATTTAATCAAAGACTAGTGGATAAACATAAATTCAGCACAATTACGTCAGATCACTCTCCATATTGTATACACACAAACCAATGAATATAATCTGAAAGAAACCTGCAATCAGCAGTGAAATGTATAGCTTTTCCTTCCCTCACAAAAGAAAAAAATCTAACCAAATTTAGAATTTCATCAACACACACTCTCCTGTGACAAACAGTTCAGACATAGAGAATGCAAAAAACTAGATGCTTTGTTAAAAAAAATAGAAGCAGCCATACATTGTTATTGAAAACTATGCCCGAAGGGGATGTGCTACAGAAAAAAGCTATATATACATACATACAAAAAAGCTATATATACATACACAGTAAGAAAATAAACTTCACGATTAACACATGAATGTTTAATACTGGAGAAATCATAGTTCTCCAAAATTTCTCCACACTTCAAGCTGACAGTTATTTTTCTGTCAAAATTTTGAAGATCTAATTCCACTCTTCCTGGTGGTCACTGTTGCTGGTAACTCATTTGGTGATAACTCCATTTCTCTGACTGCAAAATCTTCTTTGCTTATGGTATTGTTCAAGCCACTGAAAAATGTCTCAGGTATGGATTTCTTTTTATCTTACTTAATAAGTTGTACTTAAGGTCAGGGATTGACATACTCTTAGTAAGAGATCAGATAGTAGATAGATAATTTTAGGCTTTGAGGGCTGCATAGACTCTGTTGTACCTACTGAACTCTGCCATCATAGCACGTAAGCAGCCATACAGTGTATAAAAGCTCACAATAAAACTTAAAAACAAGCAAGCTGGATTTGCCCTGCGGGCTGTATTCTGTCAATTCCTGCTCTAGGTCTCTTTTCCTTCTTGTCTGTGCTGTGTCCTGGTGGTTATTTGTACATATTTTCTAGCTCACTGATTTTCTCTTTATCTGTGTTTGTTTTAATCGAGTTTTTTTAGTTTAACACTTTCCTTCCTGGAAGTCTCACTTTTTCCAAATCTGCTCATTTTCCTCCAAAAGTCTTATTTCCTTAAACATTTTACAATAGCTAGTCTACTTCAGTCCTGGGAAGAGGGTGATGAAGTATTATTTTCTGTGTGTTGTTCATTGTTTATGCTAATCTCACTCATTGTGGCTTGATTTTTTTGTATCATCCATCTTTGATAGCTAATTTCTTGACCTTAATTTGTGGTGATCCTGCTTATGCCTCTAGCCAACCTGGGTCCACTTCAGCCTCTTGAAGACCTTCAACACTGGCCCATGGCACAATTAGCAATAACACTGCTAGCATCTGAGCTCAAGAAAGCCCCACCATCTGTTGTTTACTGCTCTCCTCCCAACTACATGTGTGTGTGTGTGTGTGCATGTGTGTGCGGTGTTCCCGAGAGAGCTGCTTCTGCCTTGGAGACTGGCAATGCCTTAAAAAATGGGTCCCATGCAGGATTTATTTGTAATACTAGAAACAAAATTGGTAGGTCTCTAAATTTAATTCTAATCTAATCCCAATCAAAATTCTAATGTTCAATTTCACTCAACTTCTAAAAATTGGATAAAGTGATTATGAATTTCTTACAGAATGACAACTACTGCAATTCAGAGGTTCAATAAGTAAATTGTGGCAGTATAACTGAGAGTTCATTTAGAAAAAAAGAAATCTGGTTCCCTATCTCTTATAAAAATGTCTTTAATCCATCTGGAATCTTAGTGTAAAAATTAATTATCTGGATTTTAAGTGCAAAATAAAGACTGTTTTACCATCTTAATGTGGGGAATACAATCCAAAACAAGGTAGAATAGCCAGACACTATAAAGGAAAATCCAGACATACGACTACATAAAACTTAAAATTTTAATGGAAAAAAGGCAATAAATCTCAAAAGACAAACAGTAGATTGTGAAAAAGTGTTTCTGAACCATCTAAAAAAAAAGGGGGGGGACTTTGTACAAACTTATAAACCAAAAGAATTTCCAAAGGATATTGGTTACTAGGCAAGTCACACGGCTAACAGATATAAGATCAACCCCACTTGAAGTCCGGGAGAGAAAAGGTAAAGAAACTGATTATAATCTTTTCATTCAGATTAGCAAAGAAAATGAGGGCAGTAATATCCAATGCTGGTGAGGATAATGGTAAAGTGGTACTTTCAGACTCCTAGGAATGTGACCTGCTCTAAAGTTTTTTGGAAAAGTCATTTGGTACCTACTACTAAAATAAAAATTACTCCCTTTGACTGTAACTTCTGACCCAGCAACCCTATTTTAGAAGCTCTACTCTTTAGAAATAGCAGCACAATTATGTAAGGCTATATACACAGTATATTTACTGCAGCTTTGTTCAGTAGAGAAAGACTGGAATTAACTGAATCAATAGGGGATTATATAAATCATGATACGTCTGTTCTAAGGAATGTTGTGCAGCCTTTTAAAAAAGAAATGAATCATGTAATGAGCACTGGGTATTACGTAAGACTAACGAATCACTGACCTCTACCTCTGAAACCAATAATACGTTATATACTAATTGAATTTAAATTAAAAAAATACAAAAAATGAATCCATCTATATCCATCTAAAGACCTAGACAGATGGTCCTGATGCATTAAGAAAAAGTCAATTGCCGGGGCGCCTGAGTGGCTCAGTTGGTTAAGCGACTGCCTTCGGCTCAGGTCATGATCCCGGAATCCCTGGATCGAGTCCCACATCAGGCTCCCTGCTCGGCGGGGAGTCTGCTTCTCCCTCTGACCCTCCTCCCTCTCATGTGCTCTCTCTCTCAAAAAAAAAAATCATTAAAAAAAACTCAATCGCCAAGTAACATGTATAAAGGATCATGTTTTTGTAAAAACAATCCCCTCAAAGTCCTGAAATGCCAATATGTGGATGAGCATAAAAAGACTGAAAAATAGGGGCACCTGGGTGGCTCAGTCAGTTAAGCATCTGCCTTTGGCTCAGGTCATGATCCCAGAGTCCTGGGATCTAGCCCATATTGGGCTCTCTGCTCAGCTGGGAGACTGCTTCTCCTTCTGCCCCTCTCTCTCATGAATAAATAAATAAAATCCTTTAAAAAGATTGAAAAATATACAAGTTTTGATCTCTCAATAGTTGGGATAGGGAGGAGAGAAATTTTTTCTTACTATACATTGGTAGTAAGATTTCTGGGCAGCATTACGGCTAACTTGAGTTTATGCTCATGAATTTGAAGTGAGACTGGTTATCCTGGTTGCATGTGTTTCTGCAACCACAAACAGCTTCATGGGTGCAGAGCAGGCAGTCAGATTTTTTTTTTTTAAAGATTTTATTTATTTATTTGAGACAGAGAGAATGAGAGACAGAGAGCACGAGAGGGAGGAGGGTCAGAGGGAGAAGCAGACTCCCTGCCGAGCAGGGAGCCCGATGCGGGACTCGATCCCGGGACTCCAGGATCATGACCTGAGCCGAAGGCAGTCGCTCAACCAACTGAGCCACCCAGGCGCCCCAGCAGGCAGGCAGATTTAATAAGGATTTGAGTTTTGTCAAGTGAATACAACAAAGAAAGGAGCAATGGAGTTGAGGGTATATGCAAGGGAGTGGTTATAAATAATAATGCACAACAAACTTGCATAAGGAAAGAGGCCATTAAGGGGAGAGGTACTATGAAGAGCACTAGGATTAATGGATTGTAAGGTTGTGGTGAGGCCTAATGATTGCTGGAGTCAAGGGCCTATCTGGAGAAAGCTAGAAAAAGATATGAGGAAGTAGTAAGAGCTTGCTTGAAATGGAGACTAAGGAAAGATTTTAGTTATTGGCAATGACAAGGAATGGCTAACGTTGATTAGCTATTAAGATCATTAGCAGAGAGTTCAACTGACATTGACAAGTGTCAATTAGAAATAGTGAGAGACTAAAATCTCTGGGGAAGAAGGAGTGATCCAGGGATGGTAAATGAATAAGGGTGGTATAGTCTTATGATCATGAAAAACCTAAAGCTGGGGGTATTTAGGGAAGGTGGGGGGTAGAGGGGAGGATAGTCTGCAAATGGCACCCCAAAGTTAAGAAAAACACTAGTGAAAAGAAAGAGGCACTAAATGAGAGCCTACAGCAGAGAGCCCAGGTTCAGTTAGTGATTCTCAAATTCTCAAGCTGGTATTAGAATCACCTGGAAGGAGTGTTCAACTAAAGATTGCTAAACCCTACATCAGAGTTTCTGATTCAGTAATTCTGAAGTCTGAGAATTTGCATTTCTAAAACCTTCTCAGATGATGCTGATGAAGCTGGTCCAGGGACCACACTTCCAGAACAACTCAAGAACAAAAAAAGGGAAAAAACAAACAATAAGTTTGATCACATAGGGAATGTTTTTGATGACCAATTAAGAATCCCAGAAAACACTATGAAAAAGTTTTAGAAGTTGGAGAGTAGTGAGAGATGTGGACAGAAAAGGGGTCCTCACAAAACCAGGCTTGAGTTGAAGGCAAATAAGTTACATGTAGTATTTCATGCATAAAATTAACAGAAGTAAACTCCACAAGAAGAAAAGCCAAAAAATCTTTCACCAAAAAAGAAAGCATAATATAGGAAGGATCACTTATAAATAGATATTTTCTCTGCTAAACTGACTTCAACCAACCTACCAAAAAGTTTGTTGACTGAGCAAAGTTTAAATGTTAAGCTGGTTAAACAAAACACTGATAATCATAACACAGCTCTCTCTATCAGGGCTCCTCCAAATGTTAATAGGAAAACCTCAAGTAAGACATTATTCCTTAATATAAAAAGATGTTAATAAAGCTGAATTTTCTTTTTTCAGATGTAGCCAAAGCTCATTGATTCATCAATTTTATTAGTTGTTTAAAGGAAGCTGTTGAAAGATTTAATGTGTATTTGACAAAAGTAAATCCTTACTATTTTCATTCTCTCTTCAAAATGGAAAATTTCCCACAGATCTTAAAAGTATTACATAATATTAAAAAGAACCAGAAAATACTGAAATGTCTTAAATGAAAAACACAAACACCCTGTAATTCCATCACCTAGAACTAACCACTATGTGCATCTGATGTATTGTCCTAAAAATATATATATGCTAAAATATAGAGATAAATCTAATCTATGATGATCTTTTAGGAAAATAACAATGCAAACTACTTAGTATATACATACTAATTCCTTTCTTAAAAATAGCCATAGTTGAAGGGCGCCTGGGTGGCTCAGTCCGTTAATCATCTGCTCTCCGGTCAGGTCATGCTCCCAGGGTCCTGGGATCAAGCCCCATATCAAGCCCCGTATCGAGCCCCATAACAGGCTCCCTGCTCAGTGGGGAGCCTACTTCTCCCTCTGCCTCTTCCCTCTGGCTTGTGCTCTCTCTCTCTCTCTCAAATAAATAAATAAAATCTAAAAAAAAAAAAAAAGAGCTATAGTTGAATGGGTATGACTACCACTTTAATTCTAGCTATGTTTCATGAAGGTTTCACCACCATTTTAGCCACTAGTTGATCATATTTTTAAAATGGCTGTCATGTAGCTATTTCAAAAAAATTATATTGATTATAAAAACAAATGAAGTCAAGAAAACTTTTTCTCTTTCTCTCTATAATACACACTCACTTTGAATTTTTACTTTAGATGGTATTATAAAGGAGCCTGAATCATGTTATACTTCAAGAGTCCAAAATGTTAAAATATATGAAGTGGATACACATGATTTATACATAATTGCAACTTGAGAATGATGAAACAAAAATAATTTACAGATTTAAAGACTACATAGTTAAATAAAAATGTAAACATTCAATGCTATCACATATGCATCTAAGAACTGTATAAGTTCCTATAGAAACTTACATCATAATATTTACAATTATTTTGCTCAAATTTAACATCATCCAAACCATAGGTAACATTCTCTTTAAACTAAATTTCAATATAAATTTTGCAAACAGAATCAGCAGAGAATCTTACATAATCTGACAGAAAAAAACAAGTATTATTTGTTAGAGATTCTAAATATTTTAAGGCAGATAGGTATTTGTTTTAAAAGTTAAAAACTCAACAGGGGCTGTTTTTGATACACTTTTATATATATTTCATTTTTAAACAAGAAGGGGCTATCTCTTGGATTTTCACTGCTTAGACAGGGCCTATAATACATAGCAGACAATTATTTATAAAATGAATAGCATCTGGGAATTTATTCAATTCACATGAACATTTAGAGAAGACTTCAGATCCAAAATTATAAAATTTCCTGTAAA
The DNA here is from genome assembly GCF_002201575.2 of Neomonachus schauinslandi. Classification (NCBI taxonomy): domain Eukaryota; kingdom Metazoa; phylum Chordata; class Mammalia; order Carnivora; family Phocidae; genus Neomonachus; species Neomonachus schauinslandi. The sequence goes on along the minus strand of NC_058406.1, from coordinate 75,930,742 downwards.
TTATACCATTTAGAAAATGAACATATAGCTATTAAAAATATATGTGAAAATTGTTTAATCATTTTAGAGCAGTCAAAATACAATGTAAGATTGGTATCTTGGTGTTTGAAAGCAATCATTGTACCATATGCATTTTAATCTTTTAGATCACTCATTTTAAGTTGATGGTTAATAAGTTTTAATCAAAGTTGTTTTCAAACATTGTCATAATGTCACTTTGAAGAGTCATATCAATGGTACCAGCCATCTGTAGAAAGAAGGAAAAAAATTCAATGTTACTTTAAAAAAATTTATGCCTTCATTAGAACTGTATAAAAATGATCACAACATTTGGAACAGATTATATAACATGAACACAATTTATTTAACATAACGAGTTTATGTAATTTTCTATTTCTCTTCAAATACTGATTTTTGTTAAATTATTGTTCATGTGATAAATAAAACTTAAAACTTACAAGAACACTAAGAACAAGTTTAACTTCTCCAAATAAGAGAGAAAACTCTCAGTGTTGACAGAATATTAATACGGACATGAACTGAGATTATATTGTTTCATTTGTCTCTACAACCAACATAACACTAGACACATAAAATTATTTTCTGAATGGTCCAGTATCTCTAACTATTTGAGGAAACTATAATATGTAACATTAAAGCTACAGGCTTTCCTGGATTCTGCCACTTACTGTGTAACCTAGGGCAAATTATTTAACCAAGTTTATTTTATATATAGGTATTTATGAAAATCAAACCAAATTGCATGTATAACACTCAGTACAACATTATTCATTAAATGCTAAAAAGGCATTAAAAATAAGCTAAAGTAAACAAAAGTCTAATTAAGACAAAGGAAATAGGGGTGCCTGGGTGTCTCAGTTGGTTAAGCGTCTGCCTTCGGCTCAGGTCATGATCTCAGGGTCCTGGGATCAAGCCCCAAGTCGGGCTCCCTGCTCGGTGAGGAGTCTGCTTCTCCCTCTCCCTCTCTCTCTGCCCCTCCCGCCCCCCTGCTCACTCTCTTACCCTCTCAGATAAATAAATAAAATCTAAAATAAATAAATAAGGCAAAGGAAATAAATGTTTCTTATATTCTGAAGCCTTCTCTAAATGTTCATGTGATGGCATCCAAAATGACCCCAACTATAATTTTTAAAAATGTTTTTTGCGGTACCTCAGTGGTGCGCAGTTGGTTAAGCATCCGACTCTTGGTTTAGCCTCAGGTCATGATCTCAGTGTTGTGAGATTGAACCCTACTTTGGGTTCCGCGCTGAGTGTGGAGTTGGCTTGGAATTCCCTCTCCTTCTCCCTCTGCTCCCCTCCTTGCTAAAATAAGTAAATCTTTAAAAATTGTTCATTTTTTTATATCAGTAAATAGTAACAGCCCAGAGTTGTAGGTAAATGTGCCAATCTGCAACCAATTGGTTGACTTCCTGGATGAGAATCAGTATTCCCATTGGCTATGTGGGAGATGATTTGAAATTATGACTTATCTACCAAAAGGATATTAAAAAGTGTGACTCTTTTAAGCTACAAATATTGCTTTAAATATGCCACAGAAATAAAAGGATAAATTCTTAAATCATAACCCAGGCTACTTTCCTAATGCCAACTCAGGATGCCAAATGTCTAGCCCAGAGAGTTCCCCAAAGTTCTATTTTAACCCTCCAATATGAGAGTTGGATACACTGTCCTCATGTAAATATCATGTGATATATTCCTGTAAGTATCCAGACATACTGCAAAATCCTAATAGTATGTAATGAAACTTGTTTTTATTTTAAAAGTACTTTATTTCAGACTGTCTTCCATCTTGACTAAAATCTGTATGTGTGGGATAATTATTGATATGGAACTGTTATTCTCTACACCAACTAACCTTTGATACCATGATTTACATAACTAACACTCCCTGCAGCTATCATCATAACCTAATATATACACCTCAACCATTCAAATTTAGGATTGAATACTTGGTCAAGGGAACTGGCATGAGGTGAATTCATGGAAGCTCTGCTAGGTGTCAAGTTATTATCTTTTTCGAGAATAGATCTATAAATTAGCAGCAACATAAGAGTTTGTGTTGTCAAAAATGATAGTAGGCAGATCCAAGATCAGGTTGTGTATTATCAAAGCTGCTAGATACAGTGTTAGTTACATTTCAGTGGATTCCAGGTCTAGACAAGTTCCAGAAAAGTGCTTAGGATATTAGAAATTTTATTGGGTTACCTCACTGGGTTGTTAGGTAGCAAGTAAGTTGCTGAGAAATCACTTATGGGTGCCTAAAGTGAGGCCCTTGTGAGAACCAACAGGAAAAATTCCTAAGTCACTAGAGAAAATACTTCTAGCTAAGTAGTAATGAAAAATTATGAGCTCCTAAAAAAATACAATATATAAAAAAGTTAAATTAAAATGTTTTAGTTATTTAAACCTTTAGAAATTTCTGTAAGACCACATTGTTGTAAACTCTACCACATGTTACAACACTGCCAAATGCAGTTTATTTCTACCTTAGTATTACAAAATAAGAAGCTGACAAAACTTTTGTACATTATTCCTTAGTAAATTCATTTGTATTATAATCAATATACAGCCAAAGTCAATGGCTTTTTTCTTCTCAAACTACATTCCTGAATGTCCCATGAATTCCTGCATCTTTCCCAGGATCACAAAAATATCCAGGACCCAAGAAGGTAAAACTCAACATCTGGCATCAATGATTACCATATAAAGAAGCAGAAAAACATTTCCATAAAGAGACCAATCAATCAACTGAAACCACCTGGAGCTGACATAGATCACAGAATTAGCAGAAGCCCACTGAAATAGGTTATAATTGTATTTCATTTGCTCAAAAACTTAATAGAAATACAAAAAACATTTTTAAAAGACTCAAATTGAACTTTTAAAGATGGCAGCTACAATGTCTTAGATGAAAAATACACTGGATGGAATTAACAGCAGATTAGACATTGAAGATTAGTGAATTGAAGCAAAATGAAAAGAAGAAAAAATTGTTTTATTATTTTATTTATTTATTTGAGAGAGAGAGCGAACATGAGTGAGCAGAGGGAGCAGAAGGAGAACGACAATCCCAAGCAGACTCCCTGCTGATTGCAGAGCCTAACACAGGGCTTGATCCCACAATCTGTGAGATCATGACCTTAGCCAAAATCACGAGTTGGACACCTAACCAAGTGGGTCACCCAGGCACCCTGAGAAAAAAAATTTGTTTAAATTAAGAGCATCAGTGTGGGACAACTTCAAGTGACCTAATAAGTGATTGCTCAAAGGAGGAAAAGAGGAAAAAGAAAAAATATGAAGAAATAATGGCCAAAAATGTTCCAAGCTTGATGGAAACTATAAACACACATTTCCAATAATAAGCCCGACAAAGTACAAAAACAACAGACAAAAACCCAGTGATGAATAAAACTTAAAAGCAGCCAGACGAAAGGCATGTTTTATACAAAACAAAGATACCAAATTTCTTACTGTAAACAAAGCAAGCAAGAAGCTAGTGAAGAACATCTTTAAAGTACTGAAAGAAAAAACACTAACAATCTAGAATTCTACATCCAGCAAAAAGTATATTTAAAAAAATAAAGGCGGGCGCCTGGGTGGCTCAGTTGGTTAAGCGACTGCCTTCGGCTCAGGTCATGATCCTGGAGTCCCGGGATCGAGTCCCGCGTCGGGCTCCCTGCTCAGCGGGGGGTCTGCTTCTCCCTCTGACCCTCCCCCTTCTCATGCTCTCTCTCTCTCATTCTCTCTCTCAAATAAATAAATAAAATCTTTAAAAAAAAAAAAAAAATAAAGGCAAGTTTAAAACACAAAAACCTGCACACAAGTGTTTACTGTAATTGCTGTAAGCTGGAAGCAACCAAGATGTCTATCAATAGGTGAATGGATAAACAGTCATACATCCATATACTGGGAGTATTTATTCAGATGAAAAGAAATGAGCTATCAAACTACAAAAAGACACAGAGGAACCTTAAATGCATATTACTAAAGTGAAAGAAACCAATCTGAAACAGCTATATATTGTATGATTCCAACTATATGACATTCTGGAAAAGGCAAAACTATGGAGATAATAAACAGATGAGTGGTTGGAAGGGTATACAGGGGACTTTTAAGAAAGGGAAATTATTCTGATGGTATTGTAATGATTGATCTATGTCATCACATATTTGTCAAACCCATAAAAAGCACAACACAAAGAGTGAACCCTAAAGTAAACTATGGATTTTGCTTGATAGAAACTAAGGTTGACAGTGATGTTATCAATGTGGTGTCAATACTGGTTCATGGATCGTGGGATGCTGATAGTGTATAAGGTTATGCGTTGATGGGGGCATGGGAGGAGTATGTGGGAACTCTTTGTATTTCGGGCTCAATTTTGCTGTGAATCTAAAATGTTCTAAAAGATAAAGTCTATTACTGATATATAAAATAAAGTTATTTTCAGATATACAAAAGCTGAAAGAATTCATCACCAACTGACCCACACTACAAGAAATGTTAAAAGTCCTTTAGGAGAAAGGAAAATTAATACCATTTGGAAATCTGGATCTAAATGAATGAAGAGTACTGGAAATGGTAACTACATAGGTAAATATAAAATTTTAAGTTATTTAGAACTTTTTAAAAAAGATTTTATTTATTTGAGGATGGGGGGAGTGAGAGCACAAGTAGGGGGGAAGGGCAGAGGGAGAGGGAGAAGAAGACTCCCCACTGAGCAGGGTGCCTAATGCAGGGCTTGATCCCAGGACCCCGGGATCATGACCTGAAGGCAGATGCTTAACCATCTGAGCCACCCAGGTGCCCCTAAAATTTTTAAAAAGATAATTTGACTACTTAAACATTAGCATGTAAGCTGGGAGGGGAGAAATGGAAGTACACCGCTGTAAGGTTATTCTACCAAATGCAAAGTGGTATAGCATTACTCACAGGAACACTGTGTTAAGCTAAAGTGTATATTACAAACCCTAAAGCAACCATCAAATAACAAAGTGTTACTGATAATAAGCCAATGAAGCAAATAAAATAGAATCATAAAAATACATGATTAGAAGAATGTAGGAAAAAAAGAGCTAACAAGAACAAACAGAAAAGAAATAAGATGTTGCACTTAAACTTAACCTATCAATAATCACATTGAATGTAGTCTAAAGACTTGTATAAAAGGCAGAGATTGGATTTAAAAAAACAAAAAAAGCAAGACCTCACCACATGTTGCCTACATGAAACTCACTTTAAATATCAAAATGCAGATAGGTTAAAAGTAAAAGGAGGAAAACATTTTTTACACCATGTACAAAAGGTGAAACGGATATGTTTCTGAGTAAATTTCAGAGTAAATAATATCATCAAGAATCAAGAAGATCATTTTGTAATGAAAAGGGGATTAATCAAGAGGACATAAAAATCCTAAATGTTTAGATATCTAACAATACACTTTCAAAATAGATGAAATAAAACTGACAGAATTACAAGGATAAAAAGACAAATCTACAACTATATAATCATAGATGGCAATGCCCCCTCTCAATATTTGATAGAATAAGCAGGCAGAACATCAGCAAGAATATAGATAGGAGTCTTGAACAACACTATCAACCAACTTGGCCTGTTTTTACTCAACAGCAGAATACACATTCTTCTCACGTGCACACAATATTTACCAACGTAGACCATAATGTGGACCATTAAAAAAGTCTTAATGAATTTAAGATGTTATACAGTTTTGACTACACTGGATTTCAATTAGAAATCACTAACAGAAATTACTAGCCAGAAAATTCCCAAATATTTGGAAACTAATATACTTCTAAATAATCCATGGATGAAAGAATCAATTCTAGTTTTTAAACATTATTTTCTGTATATCAAGACTCTTAAACATGTCAGTTTTTTTTCCTTTCCAATTTAAGATATAATTGACTTACAATACAAGTCAACTTCTTTATCTAGTGTTCAACTAAAACACCGACCTGGGATAGATGGCATAACTTTTGGCCACAATTTATCAATAGTTTATGGATTTTTCAAGAGTTAGTAACAGTACGTGATAAACCACTCTACTTATGTGCCAATAATGTTCCTTTGTGTTTATTACTACGTGTAAATTCATTCCATCTTCACAACAGGTATTATTATTCCCACTTTACAGACAAGGAAATTGAGGCACAGAGAGGTTAAATAAATTGCCCAAGCCCAAAAGTCTAGTAAATGGCAGAACTAGGATTTGAACCTACATAGTCTAGTAGCTCCATGACCATACATTATGATTACACTCTGTGTCTCTAACTATAAAATATTTTAGGCTCTGATTTTAGAATTCAATACTCACTAAAGATGTAAATCCACAGTCACTGAAAACTACCCTGAATGTATCTTTGAACCTGTAGAAGATACTGCTCTGTTAAATCTTTCCTTAGATTTAGTAAACTAGTATTTACTTACTGCTTCTCTCCTCCTCCGCTCTTGCTCTTTCTCCCTCGCTAAATTACGGTCTTTGAGAAGCCAGAGTTTGTATTTATCTTGAGCTTCCGAAGACTGCTGATGTTCTTTCTGTTCTTCTCCAAGGTACTGGTTTTGTGTCTTATTTGAAAAAGATTCTTGAGTAAAGCCAAGGTCCCTTAAAGAAACAGTATAGCTCAAAGTAGGTTTCAAGTTCCTTAAAAGTTTTCATTACAAAGATATGTTAAATTACAAATATAAAGCAATGTTTTAGACCCCCTTTTTCATATGTTATGATGTCAAATTTTGCAAAGGCAATCTATATTAACAAAGAGAATGTTATGGAAACTAACCAAGGTGTACTACTATATTCTTTCACACAGAATGGAAACGACATTTCTGGAAAATAATGATATCATTACGATTTAGTTATATTAGTATCTTTAATAGCTTAATCACTTGATAATTTCTATTCTCTTCAAAGTAGATGTTACTTGTCAGTTAAAAAATCAATAAAAATGTACTTTTTGCAATCGTAATTGGCTTTGTGTTCTACTAAATGGCTAAATCATGATCACTTGACAAAAAAGAAATATATTTAAAATTACATGTCTACCATAGGGAATGGAGATTGCTACACATAATCAATGCAAGCAGACATGAATGAATATTTGAATAAATAAAAGGAAGTTGAGGGGTGCCTAGCTCAGTCGGTTAAGCGTCTGCCTTCAGCTTAGGTCATGATCCCAGGGTCCTGGGATCGAGCCCCGTATTGGGCTCCCTGCTCAGTGGGGAGTCTGCTTCTCCCTATGCCCCTCACCCTGTTCTTGTGTGCGCATTCTCTCTCTCAAATAAATAAATATCTTTAAAAATAAAATAGAAATAAATAAAAGGAAATTGATAAATGAAAAAAAAAAAAAGACTATCTCCCAGCCTCTAATCCAGTAAATTACAGACCTCTGATTTTCTTGACATATTTTTGGTTCCTTTGTATTCTGTTCCAGATGTTTCCGTATTAGTTCCTGTGTTCGAGCTTTTACTTCTTTTTCTATTGCTGCTTTTCTAAATTGGTTGAAGAGCTCATCTGAGGATTTCAGTACACCAGATGTTTTGACTGGTTTGCCTAAACTTTTCCAAGAGTCTGCATTCTTGATCTTTATATCCTAAAAAAAATAGTTGATTTAGTTTGTGTCTACAGATGTCAACCACATTTTGGAAGGAAAACAGTATTTTTTGATACAGTAATAGATCAAATTAAGATTCTAAGGCCTTCATATAATTTTATTAAATTATGAAAAATATGAAAATATGATAACAGATAAACTAAACTCATTAATCATCTAAGACCAAATTAAAATAGAATGCTTACCAATTATTTCAATTTAATGTACATATACAGTTGACCATTGAGCAACATGGGGATTAGGGGTGCTGACACCTGCATAGTCAAAAGTCCATGTATAACTTCTGACTCCCTGAAAAAACTACTAACAGCCTACTGTTGACTGGAGGCCTTAACCAGTAACACTAGCAGTCGATTAACACATATTTTCTGTTATATGTATTATATACTGTATTCTTATAATAAAGTAAGCTAGAGAAGAGAAAACGTTCCTGAGAAAATTGTAATGAAGAGAAAATATATTTACAATACTGTATTGTATCGAAAAAGCTGACTTATTATAAGTGGACCCAACAGTTCAAACCTGTGTTGTTCAAGGGTCAACTCTAACATAGAGTATGAGAATCTGCAAGAATACGAAAAATAAACCAAATATACAAATCATTAATAAGAGGCAAAGAAAGATAATGCCATAAGAATGGCACAGTATTTGTTGGGAACCCTCTGACATACCTTTGTCTTTCCTTTCTTAAAAAATTAACTGACTGTGACCACTCTTCTTAAATGAGTTCTATCATGATCTAGATCCATGCAACCCAATAGAAATATATGTATTTTAAAATTTTCCAGTACAGAGGTGACTGGGTGGCTTGGTTGGTTGAGTGTTCAACTCTTGGGTTTCAGCTCAGGTCATGATCTCAGGGTCATGGGATCGAGCCCTGAGTCAGGCTCTGTGCTCCCTGAGTCTGCTTGAGAGTCTCTCTCTCCCTGTGCCCCACCTCCTCTCCCCCGCACTCATGCGCACACACTCGCATGCACTCTCTCTCAAGTGAATAAATAAATCTTTAAAAAATAAAAAATAAAATTTTCCAGTACAGGGATTATATCTGGAAGAAGGCAGAGTAGGAGGATCCTAAGCTCACCTTGCCACATGGATACAAATAGATAACATACACATCAGTGTAAATAACCCAGAAAATGACCTCAAAGACTGGCAGAACAGACTCTACCCAGCTAAATATAGAGAAGAGGCCACAGTAGGGTAGGAAGGGCCAAGAGATGGTGGGGAACTAAACAGACCCATTGGACTCTCTGTGGGACTGTCTGTGGGAGGGAGGAATGCTGAGCATGGGCAGGGGAAAGAAATAGACAACCTAGGCACCAGGAAGATGAACCACAATATTTGGCTTTCAAAACCAGAGAGGCAGAATCTCATAAGTTCTTATAATCAGCAGGTCTTTAACACTTGGAACATTAAAACTCAGAGGTCTCTGTGGGAGAACTGGGAGAGTACAGTCCAAGTCCTTAAAGATGAGTATAACAAACAGCACTGTGGAGATACAGCAATAGAAGCACCAGTTTGAACACCTGGTGTATATATACATATGGGAGGGAGATTTGTTTACTCATCACAGAGTGTGTGCTTGAGATGAGTTAGAGGGGCAGGAATCAATGACAGACTTTTCCAGGAACAAAGGAGTTGGTCTGTACCATTTCCCCTCCCCTCACCCCCAGCTTAGACACCGGAACCAGCATGACCACAACATTCTCCACATAACTTGCTAACACCCCTCGCTCTGCCCCCATTCTTCTGCAAACCTGCACCCTAAAACCCAGCTTGCCTTGATCCCAGTCCAGTGAACTTATGTGGCTCTTGCTGGCACCATGCCCTGCCTTGCATTCTCCTGTGTACCTGCCCCCTCCAATATGCCCTTGGCAGAAGATAATACAAAGTGATGCCACAAGCCTGGCAGTGTGCAAGCAGCCCTGACAGAGACCAGTACCACTCCAAAGTGACCACTACCCTGCGGAGAGGGGAAAATAAACACACACACACCAGTCCAACTACAGCCCCAGCCATGGGCTGGGGCCAGACATCTAGTCTGGCTGCAGGACCCAACCACCAATGAAAGCTCATCAGGGCAAAACAAGGGAAAGCACCCAGCAGTTCTATGCTACTGCCTCTATGGCAAATGCCTGGTCTGACTCAACTCAAACCTGAGGCAACTGAAGACTCGCTCACTAACAAACTGGAACCAAATCCTGCCTACAACAGGCAAAGTGAGCCATTGCAGATAACTGGACTGAAGGCAAATGTCACTTAGCCATAACTGCAGGCCCTATATAATGCATATAGGAGACACTCCTGAAATGCCAGTTTCTGGTGAACAGGGGACACTGCATTGCAGAGCACTACAGGACCTCTTTTTCAAAAGCCCATTACTTTCAAGTGAAGGAGAGGTAGCTGACTTTCATAATACAAAGAAACAGACAGAATTAGACAAAATGAGAAGAAAGAGGAATATGTCCCAAATGAAAGAACAGGACATAGGAAGAGACCTAAAATGAAACAGGTAAGTCATATGATTGATTGAGCATTTAAAGTATTGGTCATAAAGATACTCAATGGATTTCAGACAAGAGTGAAAGACCTCAGTGAAACCATTAAGAAAGAGAGAGAAAACATAAAAAAAGGAACCAACCAGAGAAGAGGAACTCAGTAAGTGAAATTAAAAATAAACTAGAAGGAAGAAATAGTAGGCTAGGGGAATCAAAAGAACAGATCAGCAACCTGGAGGATAGAGTGATGGAAAACAATCAAGCTGAAAAGGAGAGAGACAAAAAAAAAAAAAAATAGTAATAATAAAAGATGAAACGAGACTTAAGGAACTCAGCAATACCACCAAGCATAATAAAGAATAATAAAGAGACAGAAAAGTGGGGAGAAAATTTATTTGAAGAAATATAATTGAAGAAATAATAACTGAAAACTTCCCAAATATGGGGAAGGAACCAGAAATCCAGATCCAGGAGGCACAGGGAGCCCCCAACAAAATCAATCCAATGAGGTCCATACCAAGACACATAGTAATTAAAATTGCTTTTAAAAGCCTCAGGAGAAAAGAAAACATACAAGAGAAAACCCCATAAGGATATCAGCTAATTTTCCAGCAGAAACTATATAGTCAAGAAGAAAGTGGCATGATATATTCGACATGCTGAAAGAAAAAAAAATCTGCAATCAAGAATACTCTATCCAGCAAGCCTATCATTCAGAAAAAGGAGAGTTTCCCAAAGAAAAGTTAAAGGAATTCATCACCACTAAACCAGCCCTGTGAGAAATATTAAAAGGGACTCTTTTAGTGGAAGGAAGACTGTAAGTAGGAGTAAAAAAAATAGGAAGCACAAAAGCAGTCAAATTAAGTATAGCTATAAAAATCAGTCAAGGGATTCACAAAATAAAAGGATGTAAGGTATGACACCATGTACCTAAAACTTAGTGTTGGGAGGGGGGGATGGAGAGGAGTAAAGAACAGGTTCAGCCTAAAGGACCATCAACTTAATATACACTGCTATATGCATAAGATGTTATATACAAACCTCATAGTAATGAAAAGTTAAAAACTAGTAATAGATATGGAAAAAAATAAAGAGAAGAGAATCCAAATCTATCCCTAAAGAAAGCCAGCAACCATGCGAGAAGAGAACAAGAAAAATCAGGAACAGGGAAGACCTACAAAAATAACCATAAGACAAGCAACAAAATGGCATTAAGGCCATACCTATCAATAATTACTTTGAATGAAAATGGACTAAATGCTCCAATCAAAAGACAAAGGGTGATGGAATGGATAAAGGAGCAAGACTCACCAATACGCTGTCTCCAAGAGATTAATTTCATACTAAAGACACATGCAGATTCAAAGTGAAAGGATGGAAAATCATTTATCATGCAAATGGAAGAGAAAGGAAAGTCAGGGGAGCAATACTTGTATTGGACAAAACAGACTTTATTTTTTTAAATTTTTTAAAATTTAGTGTGGTATATTTCTTGCAATAGATTCCTATACAGCAGTGGTTCTCAAAATGTGATCCATGGAGCTCATGCTCTCTCTCTCTCTGTGTCTCAAATGAATAAATAAAATCTTTAAAAAAAAAAAATGTGATCCATGGATCCTTAAAGGTCCTGAGACATTTTTAGGGGGTCCACAAGATCAAAACTGTTTCCATAATAATACTGAGACATTATTCACACCGTTTTCACTGTGTTGACATTTGCCCTCATGGTACAAAAGTAACGGTGGGTAAACTGCTGGTCATGAAAACATCGCAATTAGTTACCTCAAACTGTACAAATAGTCATTAGTCATCGTATTCTTTACTGCCACACATTTTCAGTGTGAAAAAAAATCCACTGTACTTAATATTCCTGTTGAAGCTATAGTTATTTCATTAAATGTCTACCCTGTAATGCCCCTCTTTTATTTTTTAATTTTTAATTAAAAATTTTTTTATTAACAAATAATGTATTATTTGTTTCAGGGGTACAGGTCTGGGATTCATCACTCCTACACAATACACAGCACTCACCACAACACATACCCCCCAAAATCCATCATCCAGCCCCCCTATCCCTCCCACCCGCCCTCCACTCCAGCAACCCTCTGTTTCCTGAGACCAAGAGTCTCTTATGGTTTATCTTCCCCCTCTGGTTTCATCTTGTTTTATTTTTTCCTCTCTTCCCCTTTGATCCTGTTTTGTTTCTTAAATTCCACATAGGAGTGAGATCATACGATAATTGTATCGTATGATACAATTATACTAAGTGAAATTTCACTTAGTATAATACCCTCTAGTTCCATCCACATCATTGCAAATGGCAAGATTTCTTTTTTTTTTTGATGGCTGAGTAATATTCCATGGTATACATATACCACACCTTCTGAATCCATTCATCTGTCGATGGACATCTGGGCTCTTTCTATAGTTTGGCTATTGTGGACATTGCTGTTATAAACATTGGGGTGCAGGTGCACCTTTGGATTACCACATTTGTATCTTTGGGGTAAATACCCAGTAGTGCAATTGCTGGGTTGTAGGGTAGCTCTATTTTCAACTTTCTGAGGAACCTCCATACTGTTTTCCAGAGTGGCTGCACCAGTTTGCAGTCCCACCAACAGTGTAAGAGGGTTCCCCTTTCTCTGCATCCTCGCCAACATCTGTCATTTCCTGACTTGTTAATTTTAGCCATTCTGACTGGTGTGAGGTGGTATCTCATTGTGGTTTTGATTTGTATTTCCCTGATGCCGAGTGATGTTGAACACCTTTTCATGTGACTGTTGGTCATTTGGATGTCTTCTTTGCAGAAATGTCTGTTCATGTCTTCTGTCCATTTCTTGATTGGATTATTTGTTCTTTGGGTATTGAGCTAAAGTTCTTTATAAATTTTGGATACTAGCTCTTTATCTGATATGCCATTTGCACATATCTTCTCCCATTCCGTAGGTTTCCTTTTAGTTTTGTTGACTGTTACCTTTGCTGTGCAGAAGCTTTTTATCTTCATGAAGTCCCAATAGCCCAATAGTTCATTTTTGCCTTTGCTTCCCTTGCCTTTGGTGATGTTTCCAGGAAGAAGTTACTGTGACTGAGGTCGAACAGGTTGCTGCCTGTGTTCTCCTCAAGGACTCTGATGGATTCCTGTCTCACATTTAAGTCTTTCATCCATTTTGAGTCTATTTTTGTGTATGGTGTCAGGAAATGGTCCGGTTTCATTCTTCTGCATGTGGCTGTCCAATTTTCCCAATATCATTTGTTGAAGAGACTTTTTTCCAGTGGATATTCTTTCCTGCCTTGTCGAAGATGAGCTGACCATAGAGTTGAGGGGCCATTTCTGAGGTTCTCTATTCTGTTCCACTGATGTGTCTGTTTTTATGCCAGTGCCATGTTGACTTGATGATTACAGCTTTGTAATAGAGCTTGAAGTCCAGAATTGTGATGCCACCGGCTGTGGTTTTCTTTTTCACCATTCCTTTGGCTATTTGGGATCTTTTCTGGTTCCATACAAATCTTAGGATTATTTGTTCCAGCTCTGTGAAAAAAATTGATGGTATTTTGATAGGGATTGCACTGAATGAATAGATTGCTCTAGGTAGCATAGACATTTTTGTGTGTGTAATTTTTAAAATATTTTTTATTATAATCTTTTTTTATTATGTTCAGTTAGCCAACATATAGTACATCATTAGTACTGGGTTGAACAGCAGTGGTGATAGTGGACATCCCTGCTGTGTTCCTGACCTTAGGGGAAAAGCTGTTGGTTTTTCCCCATTGACAAGAATATTCGCTGTGGGTTTTTCATAGATGGCTTTTAAGAAAGGATGCTGTACTTTGTCAAATGCTTTTTCTGCATCTCTTGAGAGGATGATATGGTTCTTGTCCTTTCTTTTATTAATGTAGTGTATCACATTGATTAATTTGCAGATGTTGAACCAACCTTGCAGCCCAGGAATAAATCGCACTTGGTCGTGGTGAATAATCCTTATAATGTACTATTGGATCCTACTGGCTAGTATTTTGGTGAGAATTTTTGCATCCATGTTCATCAGGGATATTGGTCTATAATTCTCCTTTTTGGTGGGGTCTTTGTCTGGTTTTGGGATCAAGGTAATGCTGGCCTTATAAAATGAGTTTGGAAGTTTTCTTTCCATTTCTATTTTTTTAACAGTATCAGAAGAAAAGGTATTATTAATTCTTCTTTAAATGTTTGGTAGAATTCCCCTGGGAAGCCATCTGGCTCTTGTTTGTTGGGAGATTTTTGATTACTGCTTCAGTATCCTTGCTGGTTACTGGTGGACAAAACAGACTTTAAAACAAAGACTGAAACAAGAGACAAAGGACACTATATAATCATAAAGGGAACAATTCAACAAGAAGATATAACAATTGTACATATTTATGCACCCAACATGGGAGCACCCAAATACATACAGCAGCTAATAACAAAATAATCAATAGCAATACAACATAGTAGGGGACTTTAACACCCCACTTACATCAAGGATAGATCTTCCAAACACAAAATCAACAAGGAAACAATGGCTTTGAATTACACATTGGATCAGATGGAGCCAACAAGATATATTCAAACATTCCATCTTAAACCAGCAAAATATACATTCTTTTCAAGTGCAAACACAGCACTCTCCAGTACAGATCACATGTTAGGCCACAGAATAAATCTCAACAAATTCAAAAAGATCAAAGTCATGTCCTACATCTTTCCTGACCAAAACATTATGAAACTAGCAGTCAACCACAAGAAAAAATCTGGAAAGAACACAAATACATGGAGGTTAAACATCATGCTACTAAACAATCAATGTGTCTACCAAGAAATCAGAGGAAATCAAAAAATGTGTAGAGACAAATGAAAATGAAAACACAATGGTCCAAAATCTTTGGGATGCTAAGAGGGAAGTTTTTAGCAATACAGGTCTACTTCCAGATGCACAAGAAATCTCAAATAGACAACCTAACCTTACACCTAAAGAAGCTAGAAAAATAACGACAAACAAAGCCTAAAGTCAGCAGAAGGAAGGAAATGATAAAGATTAGAGGAGAAATAAATGAAATAGAAACTTTTCCCCTAAGATCAGGAAAAAGACAAGGATGTCCACTCTCACCACTTGTATTCGACATAGTTGGAAAGTTCTAGTTGTAACAATCAGACAAGAAAAAGAAATAAAAGGCATCGCCATTGGTAAGGAAGTAAAACATTCACTATTTGCAGATGACATGATACTATATTTAGAAAACCCCAAATACTTCACAAAAAAACCCTACTAGAACCGATAAATGAATTCAGTAAAGTCACAGGGTACAATAAAATCAATATACAAATAAAACTCAATATAGAGAAATCCATTGCATTTCTATACACTAATAATGAAGTAGCAGAAAGAGAAACTAAGAAAACAATCCCATTTACAATTGCACCAAAAATAGTAAGACATCTTAGGAATAAACTTAACCAAGGAGGTGAAAGACGTGTACTCTAAGAAGTATAAAATACTGATAAAAGAAACTGAAGATGACACAAACAAATAGAAAGGTATTTCATGCTCATGAATTGGAAGGAAATATATTGTTAAAATGTCCACACTACCCAAAGCAATCTATAGATTTATTTTTTTTTTTAAGATTTTATTTATTTATTTGAGAGAGAGAGAGAATGAGAGACAGAGAGCATGAGAGGGAGGAGGGTCAGAGGGAGAAGCAGACTCCCTGCCGAGCAGGGAGCCCGATGCGGGACTCGATCCCGGGACTCCAGGATCATGACCTGAGCCAAAGGCAGTCGCTTAACCAACTGAGCCACCCAGGCGCCTGCAATCTATAGATTTAATGCAATCCCTATGAAATATTAACAGCATTTTCCACAGAGCTACAAAAATAATCCTAAAATTTGTATGGAACCAGGGGTGCCTGGGTGGCTCAGTCGGTTAAGCATCTGCCTTCAGCTCAGGTCACAATCCTGGAGTCCCAGAATCGAGCCCCTCATTGAGCTCCCTGCTCAGCAGGAAGTTGGCTTCTCCCTCTGCCCCTCACTCCACTCCTGCTCTCTCTCTCTTTCCCTCTCTTGCTCTCAAATAAATAAAATCTTTATAAAAAAATTTGTAGGGAACCAAAAAGATCCCAAATACCCAAAGCAATCTTGGACAAGAAGAACGAAACTGAGAGTATCACAATCCCAGGTTTCAAGATATACTATTAAGCTACAGCAATTAAAACAGTATGGTGCTGGCACAAAAACAGACACAATGGTCAACAGAACAGAATATAGAGCCCAGAAATAAACCAATGATTAATCTTTGACAAAGGAGGCAAGAACATGCAATGGGAGAAAGACAGTCTCTTCAACAAATGGTGTTGGGAGAACTGGACCACTTTCTTACACTATACACAAAAAATAAACTCCCAAAATGGATTAAAGACCTAAATGTGAAACCTGAAACCATAAAAATCCTTGGCAAGAGCATAGGCAGTGATTTCTCTAACATCAGCCGTAGAAACATTTTTCTAGAGATGTCTCCTGAGGCAAGGGAAACTAAAGCAAAAATAAACTACTGGAACTATACCAAAAATAAAAAGCTTCTGCACAGTAAAGGAAACAGTCAACAAAACTAAAAGACAACCTACTGAATAGAAGATATTTGAAAATGACATATCCAGTAAAGGGTCAGTATCCAAAATATATAAAGAACTTACACAACTCAAATCCAAAAAACCCCTAAAAGGGACAGAAGATATGAACAGACATTTCTCCAAAGAAGACATCCAGATGGCCAACAGACACATGAAAAGATCCTCAACAGCACTCATCATCAGTAACATGCAAATCAAAACCACAATGAGATATCACCTCATATCTGTCAGAAGTGCTAAAATCAAAAACACCAGAAACAACAAATGCTGGTGAGGAATAGAGAAAAAGGGATCCTTGTGTACTATTTTTGGCAGAGATGCAAACTGGTACAGCCACTGTGTAAAACAGTATGAAGGGTCCTCGAAAAAATAAAAAACAGAACTACTCTATATTCCAGCAATTCCATTACTGGATATTTACCCAAAGAGTATGAAACACTGATTCCAAAAGATGAATGTACCCCTATTTTTACTGCAGCATTATTTACAATAGCCAAGTAGTGAAAGCAACCCAAATGTCCACTGATAAATGGATGGATAAAGAGGTGATATATATATTATATATGATATTCCATTATAGATATGTTATATATATCTATTATATATATATATATATCTCATGTGAAATCACTCATATGTGGAATTTAAGAAACAAAACAAAGAAAAAAAGAGACAAACCATAAAAACAGACTCAACTATCAAGAACAAGCAGATGATTACTAGAAGGGAGGTGGATGGGGGGATGGGTAAAATACCTGAGGGAGATTAAGAGTACACTTATCATGATGAACACTGAATAATGTGAATTGTTGAATGACTACATTGTACACCTGAAACTAAGAGCAACGTGTATGTTAACTATACTGGAATTAAAAGTAAAAAAAAAAAAAATCTGCCAGTACATTAAAAAGTTTAAAAAAAGTGTAACATTTTATGTATTTGCCCAAATATACCCAAAGCATTATTATTTCAATATGCACTAAGTGTAAAGTTTGAAGATAATTTTATATTTTTTATAAATCTTCCAAATTGGTGTTTATTTTATATTTATAGCACATCTCAATTTGAAAGCTAAATTGATTAGAAACAATTGATTTACAATCACATTTCATAAAATGTACAGTTGAAAAAGTAGATATGCACAATCAAGCTATTATTCCAAACATACTTAAGTTTTCCAGTAACTCAACTGAGTATCAGTTTTGAAAGTTGATTTAAAAATAAGGTTTAAAACTCAGTTCCTCAGTTGCACAAGCCGCATTTCAAGGGCTCCATAACCATATGTGGTTAGTGGCTACCATACTGGACATTGGACAATGCAAAGTCTAGAAGGTCCTTCTAAGAGTTAAACTGCCACATTCTCCAGTACAGATCATGTGTTATACCATAAAACAAGTCTGAATAAATGTAAGAGATCTGAAATTATATCAAGCATTATTCCTGACCACAATAGTATGAAACTAGAAATCAATTACAAGATTAAAACTGGAAAATTCACAAATATGGACATTAAACAACATGCTACTACTAAACAACCAATGGCTCAAGGAAGAAATAAAAAAACTAAATATCTTGAGACAAATGAAAATGGAAATACTACATACCAAAATATATGAGATATAGCAAAAGCAGTTCAAGAGGGAACTTTACAGTGATAAATGCATACATCATGAAACAAGAAAGATCTCACATAACCTAACTTTATACCTCAAGGAACTAGAAAAAGAAGAACAAAGCCCAAAGTTAGTAGAAGGAAGAAAATAACAAAGATCAGGGCAGAAATAGTTATCTAAGACAACAGAAAAGATCAATGAAACTAAAAGCTGATTTTTTGAAAAGATAAAAAAAAAATAGACAAACCTTTAGCTAGACTCACCAAGAGAAAGAGGATTCAAATAAGTAGAATCATCAATGAAAGAGATATTACAACTGATACCACAGAAATACAAAGATAAGAGACTAATATGAACCATTATATGTCAATGAAATGAACCTGGAAGAAATGGATCAATTCCTAGAAACATACAATCTCCCAAGACTGAATGATGATGAAACAGAAAATCTGAACAGACTGATTACCAGTGAGGACACTAAGTCAGTAATCAAAAGCCTCCAAAACACCAAAAATCCAAGAACAGATGGCTTCACATTTAAAGACTATCAATCCTTCTCAAACTCTCCCCAAAAAGAGGACAGGAACTCTTCCAAATCCATTTTATAGCCAGCATTACCCTGGTACCAAAACTAGGTTAAGGACACAAGAAAATTATAGGCCAATATCCCTGATGAACATAGATATAAAAGTCCTCAATAAAACATTAGCAAACCCAATTCAACAATACATTAAAGGGATCATACACTACAATCAAGTAGGATTTACTCCAGGGATGCAAGGATGGTTCAACATCCACCAATCAATACAATATACCACATTAATAAAATGAAGAATAAGAATCATATGATTATCTCAAATGATACAGAAAATGCATGTGACAAAATTTATTTATTTGAAAGAGGGGGGAAGGGCAGAGGGAGAGAGAAACCAAGCAGACTCCGTGCCAAGCACAGAGCCCAATGTGGGGCTTGATCCCATGACCCTGAGATCACAACCTGAGCCAAACCCAAGAGTCAGACGCTTAACCAACTGTGCCGCCCAGGTGCCTCAACAGCTGTTTTTATATGATAAAAACTCCCAGTAAAGTGGGCATAGAGGTAAGGTATCTCACATAATAAAAGCTATATATGACAAGACCCACAGCTAATAACATACTCAACAGTGAAAAGATGAAAGCTTTTTCTCTAAGATCACGAACAAAATAAGGATGCCCACTCTTGCCAATTCTATTCAACACAGTATTTTAAGTCCTAATAAGAGCAATTTGGCAGGAAAAATAAATAAAAAGCACTCAAATCAGAAAGAAGTAAAACTGTGAGTATTTACAGATTACATGATAGTATACATAGAACCTTATAGGCTCAACAACAATAATAAAACCCTATTAGAACTATTAAGTTCAGTAGAGTACAGTAATAACAATAGTATGGTATTGATCTAAAAATAGATACATAGTTCACTAGAACAGAATAGAGCCCAGAAATAAAATCACACAAATTTGGTCCATTAATGTACAACAAAGGAGTGAGGAGTATAGAATGGGCAAAGGACAGTCTCTTCAAAAAATGGTGTTGGGAAAACTGGACAGCCACATGCTTCTGTATAACAAAGGAAAACAACATAAAGGTCGCCTCCTGGAGAAAATATTTGCAAATCATGTATCTGATAATAGGTTAATATCCAAAATACAATCTTGCATAAAGAACTCATACAACTCAATAGCTAAACAAACAAACAAACAAACAAAACCAATCTGTTTAAAAAATAGGCAGAGGATCTGAACATTTTTCCAAAGAAAATATACAAATGGACAACAGGTCCATGAAAAGGTGCTCAACATCACTAGTCACCAGAAAAATACATAACAAAACCACAATGACGTATCACCTCACACCTGTCAGAATGGCTATCATCAAGAAGACAAGAGATAACAAGTGTTGGTGAGGACGTAGAGAAAAGGGAATCCTTGCATACTATTGATGGGAGTATAAACTGGTATGTCTACTACTGAAAACAGTATGGAAGTTCCTCAAAAAGTTAAATTAAAAATAGCATAAAAAAGAAGGAAATCTTGCCATTTGTAACAACATGGGTTGACTCTGAAGGCATTATGCTAAGTGAAATAAATCAAACAGAAAGATAAATAATGTGTGATTTCCACTTATATGTGGAATCTAAACAAACAAACGAAACCAAACTCAGAACAGATTCGTGGCTGTCAGAGGAGGGTGGTGAGGAGTGGGGAAATTGGGTGAAGGGCGTCAAAAGGTACAAACTTCAGTTATAAAATAAATAAGTCCTGCAGGGGTAATGTATAGCATGGTGACTATAGTTAATAATACTGAATTATATTTGAAAGTTGCTAACAGAATAGACCTTAAAAGTCTGCATTGCAAGAAAAACAATTTGTAACTGTTTGGCACTAGACTTATCGTGGTGATCATTTCACAATACAAATATTGAATCATTATATATAAATACTGAATCATTATGTTGTACATCTGAAAACTAACATGTTGTATGTTAATTATATCTCAATTTAAAAAAAAGTTAACCTGCCTATCTGTGTAAGGAAAGAAGAGGATTATACAACACCTAAACATCCTCTGTTGAAATTTTTTTTTGATAATTTTCTCCTTAATAAGTATGCTTAATTGCTCTTTTCATATATTTCCATGAAATACTAGGGAAAAATTTGTCAAGGGTCCCAGATAAAGCATAAGAAAATTTATGACTAGATACACTCATGGGTCTTTAACTTCTGTCCCGAAGTATTAAAAGGAGTCAGACATCACCTAGTGGTCAGCTAAATGTCCTTCAGAAGTGTTTCCCATATATTACCAATAAAACCTATTTTGTTCTTACTCATGGAATAGGCTAAATACCAGTTGCAGAATTCATATGACTACTCAGCCATTTAAAGCATCTCATCTTCAGATAGAGGTCTGAAACAACCATGGTAATACCTGACAGTATATTAAACAGGGAATAAAGGAAGGATGAAAACTGGTCACTAGCTTTGTGCCTAAAATTTCTACTTAATTGCAATGAAATTTTGGCAGATTCTAAGATAGTAAACTTCATATGCGGGTTTGGAGTATAGGACAGTTTTTCAGGTATCACAAAGAATAAGAAGACTAGAAAGGTGGAGATGAGAATGGCAAGTATTCCTCATTGAAGAATGAATATAATTAAAGGTATTACTAGTGTATCTGGGGAGAAATGAATAGTTCAGTTGCAATTAGTTACAAGGCATCTAGTTAAGACTGAAAAGCTAGTTTGGGGTCATATAATATAAAGGTGTTTAATGTTCATTCTGTAGTCAAATTTAGAAACCAGTGGCGGTTTCATACAGATGAGTAAAATCATCAGAGGAACACATCAAGAGGAACATAAGAATGCTTAAAGTGGAATGGATCAGAATAAGGAGGGTCTTGGGGTGCCTGGGTGGCTCAGTCATTAAGCGTCTGCCTTCTGCTCAGGTCATGATCCCAGGGTCCTCGGACTGAGCCCCACACTGGGCTCCCTTCTCCACGGGAAGCCTGCTTCTCCCTCTCCCACACCCCCTGCTTGTATTCCCTCTCTCACTGTGTCTATCTCTGTGAAAAAATAAATAAAATCTTAAAAAAAAAAAAAAAGAATAAGGAGGGTCTCAAGTCGGACCAGTTATAAATGTTAAAAAGAGCTCAGATTAAAGGCAGTAAGTACTGGTTTATGAGGTGGAAATAGAGAAGGAGACATATTGGAAGTAAAACTCAAAAGAACATAGCAACTCCTTGGCTGCAGGACACAGAGAAGTCACCAAAAATATTTAAGAATTATAGGAGGCCAGGACTAGACATACATATTTGAGTCATTTGCAGAGAGACCAAAACTGAAATCACCATAGTGAATGTTCAGTCAGATAAAGAAGTAGTAGAACACCCTGGTTTCTCACCCTATCAAGACTTTGGGAAGGATGCAACCATTTTAGAGGTCACTGGTTCCTCTGATAGGGCAAACAACAGAGATAGAGGAGAAGCTAGATGCTAGGCACAACTGAGGCACTGGTTCTCACCTGGGGGTGATTCCCCTAGGCCCAGGGAAGACATCTGGCAATGTACCTAGATGCTTTGGTTGTCACATGGGGGTGGGGGAAAGGGTGCTACTAGCATCCAGTGGGGGAGAGGTTAAGGGTCCTGTTCAGCAGTTTACAATGCGCAGCCCTACCCCTGACACAGACTTATCCAAGCCCAAAATGTTAATAGTGCTAAACCAGAGAAACCCTGGTTTAAGATGTAAATGGGTAGTGGGAAATTAAGACAAAAAGGAATAACAGAGACCACAGAGATGGCAGGAGACCTCCACAATAAATCTGCTGAATACAAGAGAACTAAGAACAGAGATGAGTTTGTTTTGGTAATAAGAGAGATCTTTTCCTGAGGCTGAAGAGAAGAATGGCAAAGCCAGGGTTTCTTAGTAAAAAGACAAGACGCTGAATGTTTGTTCAAATTTTTTGTTTTAGTCCCAGCTCTTATTTGGGCAAGATACTTGAACCACCTGAGCTCTAGTTTATGCACATAGACTAATACTCAAAAATCTCTTCTAGCACTGATATTCCATAACCTCTCTTCTCAATAGGAGGTAACACTGCTGATAGTGAGGGAGCAATGGTGGGAAATATTAAGAATGGAAACTGTTGTGAAGAGAACAAGCCACACAGTCCTACTCCTTCTTAAGCATTCATTTCAACATTTTAGTTTCTGCTACATGCTAGGCATTAGAAATAAACAAAGTAGACATGTCACTTTTACCTATGGCACAAACTGCAACAGTATGACATATACTAGATGTTTTGCTGCTTATTTTACCCTTTTGGAAATTTTCTTATTCTTTTCAAACTTTATTTTGGGTCAGTCAAAATTATAAAGAGTTTTGATAAGTTAGAAACAAAGATTATAGTTAAGCCAAATATTTAAGAAATTCTGTGGCACTATTCTTTCCATCGTAAAGGAGATGGGCAACACTTTTGTTATTAAAGCAAAAACCGGTAAAATAAAAAATTAATGTTGGATATCAGAAAAAAACACTTTTTAAAAAGATTTTATTTATTTGAAAGAGAAACAGAGAAAAGTGCACACAAGAGCACAAGTGGGGGAACAGAGGCAGAGGGAGAAGCAGACTCCCTGCTGAGCAGGGCGCCCGACGCGGGACTTGATCCCAGGATGCTGGGATCACGACCTGAGTCCTAGGCAGATGCTTAACCGACTGAGCCACCCAGGTGCCCCAGAAAAGGCACTTTTTAATATGATTCTTATGAATAACAAAATACCCAAATTCAACATAATTTTTGATGACAATAATTATTAGTACATTATCTAAGAAAATTAAAAATTCTAAGAAAACACAAGGACCAAATCAGTATGCTCCTTATGGTGAAATGGTACATATTCCTAAGTGTGGCCAAACACTTAGGAATAGTAAAAGTTGTCCTCTGAAGTACTTCCAAGGAAAAAAGAAAGAAAGGAAGGAAGAGAGGGAAGATGGAAGAGAGGAAGGGAGGGAGAGAAAAGGGAAGGATATATAAACATCTCCTTCACAGTAAGTTTCTGAGAATGACTCAAATGCCTAGAAGAATACCTGATATATCTAGTGCATCCCAAACATCTATAATATTTGTTGAAAGAATGATCAATGTGTAGTTTGAGAGTAAGTGCACAAAAGACTCCATTAGGAAATCCCCCATAACAAATTCTAGAAGACAGCTTTATGACATGCTTTAAAATCAGGATAGCTGGCACATACCAGCATTACAGAACTTAAAATTAAACATAAGCATGGGAACTGATGGTAGAAGAGAGAGGGAAGATGTTGCTCACAAGTAACATTTTTTTTTAAATAGGCCAAAAAAATATATTTTTTTATTAAATAGGCTTAGAGATCCAAAATCTCATTCAAGTTAAGCCTTAAAATACCCCTTGTGCCACCTCCATATTCAATTTTAAATCCCTTCAAGATCTGTGAGGAAAAAATAACATCACTCTTACCTTCTGCACGGGTACTTGACATTCAGATTCTAATACCGCTGTGTCATTATCGCCAGACTGATGCGTCACAGTTAGGCCATTCAAATGTTGTTCAGAATTACCTAGATGCACACATTTTTAGAACAGTATAATCAATATATTCATATTGTTTGTCCATAATTTGACCTTTTCTCCCATCCTGCCCCTGCCCCCAGGTCAGAAACTATGAAAACAAAATGATTAATTTTTTGATGTTGTTTAACTTTGGAATATTCTTAGTTGAAGAACTGTTATACTGTAAAATAAACATTTTTCACTTGAAATTTATGTCCTCTTGTTTTGTCTACATTAAGGATAGTTCACACTGTGGTTCACCCACCAAAATCTGTTTCATCTGTCCCCATGGTATAGCAGTCCTCTACTGTGCAAACTGACCTTAGCTCCAGAGATGGGTTTTCATTAGGCTACCCCAACACCAGTGAGTCGTTTAGGAAAGAGCAGGCCTAAGCCAATGCAGGGCTCTTAGGAAAAGATACTTTTTGGTGAAATTGAAAACAAAATACAAAGAATGGAAGAACTAAGACATTAAATATCTACAATAGCTAGTGAGGAGAAAAGAGCATAAAATGTAAAAGGTTGGCTTGACTCGGGGGTGAAGAGAACAAACTATGCAATCCTATTAGCTGTTAAACTTTCATACCAATATTTCATTTATTATTGGTAAAGATAACTACAGAAAAAGAGCTTAAGCCTTGGTCAAACCATGCCTAAATGACTGACCTACCTTTGGACTAGTGATTGTATATGCTAACAAAATAACTTATATCGTTCAAGCCATCTTGAACTGACTTTTCTGTCATATACAACCATGAACATCCTGATACATGAACTTACTTGGGTCATTTCTCTTTCAATTCTCCCTAATTCTTTTCTACAGGCCCTAACAAGTAGCAAAAGGACAGAGGAGACAAATGAAAACTAAGCTGCTATCTTTATTAACTGATTCAAGCTCACAGAAATCTAGCCACTTACATATTGTAGGAACTTAGATTTAAACTTCTACTACCCATCAATCCCTTGACTGATTCTCTGGTCAAATCCTACTAGTTGAAGTTGAAGCTTGAAGAAGAGAGGAACATTAAGGGATGGGAGTGAGCGTAGAAGGGCGAGAGAAAAGCTATAATGGAGGCATGAATGAAAGAACAAAGATTAAATTTGTATGTCCCTACATAGCCCAATGTACTTATGTTTTCTCAGTTCAACAAGGAATGGAAAAATAGGGAGTTAAGCTTTAAGTTTAGAACTACATCCCTTTTGTGCTTCAGGCCAGATATTATCTAAGAAGTAGAAACAGTATGTATGTCAAGAAAAGTAAATTCTAAATGACTCTGTTTGCTGAGCTAAGTGGTGCAGTGCTATTATTAAGAGTTAAAGAGGAATAGCATGGCTGCCACCCTGTCACAGCCTCCATGCCTGCTCTATGCAGACATGGCAAAAATGTCCAGCCCTACTGAGACTGAGCAGTGCATTGACTTTCTGATTACTGTTTTCCAGAAGTGTGCTGGATAGGAGGGTAATAACTGCATTCTCCAAGACAGAGTTCCTAATCTTCATGAACACAGAACTGGCTGCCTTCACAAAGAACCAGAAGGACCCTGGCATCCTTCACTGCATGATGGAAAAACTGGACCTCAACTCTGATGGCCAGCTAGATTTCCAGGAATTTCTTAATCTTACTGGTGGCATGGCCACAGCTTGCCATGACTCCTTTACAAGGTCTACCCATTCCTAGAAGTGAATCTGAGGGGCTCTTGAGCCTGGCCTCCAGACAACACCTTTCCTTCAAAGCAACCTCCCAGTCATCATCTCCTCCTCACATCCTACACATACTGAGCCCAGTGTCCACTGCCGCATGCAGGCCAGTCCTGCTGGTAGTTAATAAAGCAACAGTGTTTTCTAAAGCAAAAGAGAATTAAAGAGGAAAGATTAAAATGTGGGGATTAAAATAGGGAAATTCAGTTTTGGCATGCTGTGTTTGACATGCCTATGTGATGTTTAAGAAAAGATGTTCAGTAGAGTTGTATGAATATGCATGGGGCCTGGATGCTTGATTTGTAAAAATGAGACTAGGAGTCACAGACACCAAGATCACTCAGGCAGAATGTATAGATCCAACCTTTATAATAAGTAGAAAATAATCAACGTATGGCAGACCTGGGTAAATGGGAAGGCTGTTCCAAGCCTACAAGCCTACTGCTATAAAGTTGAGGGGATCACTACTAGCTTAGTAAACCTAGGCTTTGGAACATGGCTAGAATACCATAAAGTAAAAAGATAAAGGCTTAATGATGCAACTTAGATTATTTTCAGCATTTAAAGATAGGCAGATACAGAGATATCTGTAAGGAACATTCAAAGAGATGGGATGGTGAAGAAAATAGTGTCACAGAAGCCTAAGCATGTCAACGGTCCAGCTCTCTGGAAAACATTTTTATGGGGATGACCCTCTGGTACCGCAAAACACTACAAAACTTCTTTCCTCAGACTTCTGTTTTTCGACCTGCACTAGTATCTAGCCCATATTCTCTGAGCCACTGAAGCTTATAATCCTTTGTTATTAAAATCTAGCATATATTCATCTTTTGCAGACCCGCTCATTCTACCCTTGTAATTTTTTTTTAACCTTTCGCTTTTCTTTTTTTCCATTACTTCATTTTTTTTTTTTTCTACTACTGGAAAAGCCCAATTGGTCTCTTCTTTCTCTGGTCCTTATGGCCCATTCTTCCAACTGGCCTGTATAATATTGGCAGATTAATTACCTTGAAGCACACCCTTTGCTCAAAAAAAACCCCTTCACTGCTCCCCAATGACTATACCATTATCATTAAGTCCAAAGTCTATAGATATCAAGGTTCTTTATGATCTGAACCTGGTCTACCTTTCCAAATTCATTCCCCCAATTCCTATTTATCCAACCAAAGCTTTAATCACATCCAATTATTGATTGCCTAAATACCTTCATGCATGTTGTTTCCTCCATCCAAAATGCCTTTCAGTCCTAGATATACATAGATAAGTCTTACTTCTTCCTCCAATATCCAGCTCAAATGATACTTAATCTGTAAAATACACATCTGCCAAAGAGATCAGGTAATTTTGCCTTCCTCACCTCTTTAAATTTTGATTTGATTCTTTTAGGGAACATTATTTTTATTTTGTATACCAGTTGTTTATTTCTCCTACTAGATGGCAAACTCTTTGATTTATCTTTTCATTTGCCATGTTAATTCACATCATATGATAGCATAAGCATTTGTTTTTTAAAAATCCTTAATATAACTGAGGGAAGATTTATAATCTGGGAAATGAATTTGGGAAATGGCTAAGTTATAAGGATAAGGCTAGTAATCCTTTGTAACTTAAAACTTCAACTTATTTTAAGGAAAAAAATTAGGCATTTTCCAGTTCATGCGGAGATGATGGCAATAGTTTTGAAAAAATTGCTAACACTCAATTCAATTTCTTAAAGCTTTTATGTACTAACATTTTGTCAAATGTTTTTGTATTAAGAAACGTAAGTGAAAAAATCTTTTATTGTTTGAAAGATTTAACTAAACATTTATTTCCATCAAGATTAAACTCCAGAAAAGTAAACTTCTATATACATGTTAGTTTACACACATTTGCAGTCTCCCTTGGGCACAGTGCCACCTAGAGTTGGCACATGCAAACCACTTGGTTCTGGAAAATTCGGTAAGTGCAATAGAATAGCCACTCTGGCATCATCCAAGCATTCTTTTTATACAATATTCACACAAATTCCTTTTACTCACAATCACATATAAACCAAAATTTAATACAATAAACTTACCGCAACTGAAGACTTAGATATTGAAGCCTGACTTTTCACAGATAGGATGTTTTCTTAAAATAGGAACGAAAGACCATCTTGACTGCATTCTTTGTTTTCTACTGTCTAGTTCTTCAGGGCTATCCCTACCAATCTTCTATGAATTTACTATAATGAAAATAACACCTTTCTCAACTCTGGCTCTTTCTGAGCAACCTTTAAAAATGTCCATATCTCTCTGATTCAAAAACTCAAACATAATGAAATAATGTCTCCCCCTCTTACCAAAAAACCCCCACCAGCCCCCCCAAGAAAACTATCTTCCTGTTAAAGCCACAGCTATCTTCTCCACCAATAAACTTCTTGAAAAACTGGTTTTACATTCAGATTCCATTACTTCTCAACTTACAAAAATCTGGCTTCTACCCCAATCACAGTGGCCACTTAAAACCTTTTGCAAAAGCAAAAAATCTCATACTGCCAATTTTAATCCTCTCTCCTCACTCCTCATCTTACTTTAATGCATTGCAATATACTCTTGTGGTACTTGTATACCCTTGTGATTTGATGACATCTTTTAACTTAATTTTTTCTATTTTTACTGAGGATTTTGCTTCCTAGAATTTTGTCCTTGACCTTTCTCTTCCTGCTCTATACATTTTCCTGGGTGTTTTCATTCATTCTCTGTTTCAAGTAGCTTCTATATACTGGTAATTCCTAAATTATAGTTCTCATTATACCCTCTCAGTTCTAGAAACCTATTTATAGTTTTCTATTGTTGTCTATTTCCAATTTATAGTTGTCTATTTCCAATTAGATACTCCAGTACCTCACACATGTCCAAAGTGAGCACTGCCTCTTAACGGCAGTCCAACTATTGGATGATACCTTGGTGAGACATTCATTCTAACAAAGCCTAACAAATGCACCACAAAAATATTTTTCTAATTTATCCACATCCTTTCCATACTTACTGCCTTAGTTATGGTCCTTATAATTTCTTTCCTAGACTACAGCACTCAGCTTCCTTACTTGGTCCCAACTGTACCAGAGCATCTTCATCTTAATCTGCCCCCTTTACAGTTAAGCAGTAATCACTTCCTAACATAAAATCTGATTTTGTTATGCTCCTCTTTGAAGCTACTTGTATACAAAATTAAAGACCTAAATGGAACACTTGTAGTCAAGGTAATTCATGACCTAGAATTACTAGATCTTCAGTTATGCTCCTGCATAATTTGAAAACCTTTTTCCACAAAAGGACAGATGTAAATATTTCATACTTTGGATCTTTATTTTCATTCTTAGGATGCCCTCCAGTGTTGCTTTGGGAAGAGCTAAGACTTGAGTTAAATACAGTATGAAATACTCAAACACAGAATAGTAGGGAGCTATCACCGGAAGCAATAAAGGAGGCCCAAAACTTCTCTGTTCTTCCTAATCTGTGCTGTAGTAAAACAATTTAGAAATTTCTTCTGCTTCGGAGAAACCCCTGCCATTGGAAGGCCAAATAGAAGCCAGTGAGCAGCCTAGAGGGAAGGAGAAATGGGTAAGGAATATTCACACCTGCCTCTAGGCTAGACCTGAATAGTATCGCAAGGTTCAGGTACCCCTAGGCTGGGCTCATCAGTATCAGAGAATTATCCTTTGTGCCATACACCAGCAGGAGAATCAGGATGAGACAGACTTCTGACAAGACTAACAGACAGGATATTTAGTCAAATGAATCTAACAATATAAAAATTTAGCCAGATTTGGAAGATGTTTTGGTAAGTGGGAACCACTGCCAGGCAAGTATTTTTAGCCCAAGTTTCCTTAGCTGTAAACTATTTCTCACGTATATAATTTAATTTCTCTACCTATAAAATCTCTATCTTTTCCATATTCCATCCTAGCTTTCCAACTCAAATAGGCATCATGGAAATTAGGGCAACATTTCCCAAATCTGCTCAGAACTGAGTATGGACTCTGGCAGTGAAAGGTTTTAATATATCGTTTATGTCAATGTATATAATCTACCTGAAAGTAAGTTGCATGTGAACCCCACATATAATTTTCTTATTCAAATGCAATGAATGGGAAGTAATCAGAGGGAGACAGACCATGAGCGCTTCTTAACTACAGGAAACAAACTGAGGGTTGCTGGAGGGGAGGTGGGTGGGGGATGAGGTAATTGGGTGATGGACATTAGGGAGGGCACGTGATGTGATGAGTACTGGGTGTTATATGCAACTGATGAATTATCTGAAACTAATGATGTATTATATGCTGGCTAACTGAATTCTAATAAAATTAAAAAAAAAACAAATGTAATGAGTACCTTTAGGTATAAAGCAGATAATTTCTAACATTGTGCTTCAGTGATTATTTCTAACCTGGAATTTACTAGTTATTTACCAGTCATTTTTTTACCTGAGGGAGGCAGAATTTGTAAAGGTGAAATGTTTTTCACACTCTGTAAATGTTCTACTTCTTGATGATTAAATGGTAACTGGTGGTGATTTGGGGGTATTTCACATGAATATGAAGTCTGACAAACAAGGGTGGTTTTTGCAGATGCTTTATCTTGCACAGAAGACTGTATCTATTAAGACAAAGATAAATAAAATTGTGTTTCAGAGTTTTAACCACACAAGAGGTTTAACTAAAAAAATAGAAACATCAGAGGAAAAATGTAATACTATCTTCAAAAAATGGTATTACTTGAGTCATATAAACTTATAAGGTATAATTATCCCATTCTTACAGATGAGAAAACCAAGATGAGGAAAGATTAAGTGACTTGGCCATCCTATAGTTTTAAGTAGAGTTAGCCAAAGCCTATAATCTTAGTCAATAATACATACAGACTTACGCATGTTATCAAACAGTGCTGCTTATTTTCAAATGTTTTCCTGTGAGCTATGGAAAATAAAAACTGAGCTTTTATACCAAATCTAGGGACTGATCCACTTTCTTTTACCCCCTTTTCATTACTGAATTATAGGCATAATGGGAAGGGTGGGTAAAAAAAATCATGATAGTTGACCTGTAAGACTATCAACAAATTCTGATTAGTTTATTAAGTAAAAACTGTATTATAATAGCTAACATTTATTTAATGCTTATCATGTGTGAGGCACCAGGCTAAACCCTTTATATAGTTCTTCAATTCTCACAATAATCTCATGAGTTTGGTGTAACTATCATCCCCATATGAAGTGTGCAACAGAACTTAGATATAATAAAAGCAACTTACCTAGAATCTTACATCTATTCAGTTGTAAGCTAAGTTATAGTACCAAAGCCCAGGTACCTTACCTACTAAGCTTTAAGTTGTAGATAGTACAGAGATGAGTAAGATAGTTTCTCCTCCATCTAACAAAGGAGTTAGAGTGAATGAGTAGATCAGGCAAGTGTAATGAATACCTGTCTATGCTAGTTTGAATAAAACTAATGCCATAAGAATGTTTATCCCAACAATAATACAGACCCAAGCTCAAAACTTAAAGTCAAATGCTGAGGTTTAAATCAGCAAAAAATCACTTTTTGAAACACAAATACATGCATTTATTCATATTCCTAAAAAGATTTCTCTCTTTGATTATCAAAGGGCATTTTGTTCCTCAGTGAGGGACACTGAAAAAATTCTCGCCACAAACAGATTATTATGACAGCATTCTATATGCCATGTATGGAGTATGCTTTCAAAATTCATTGATATATTTTGATTCCTCTAATACCTATGGCAACACACTGTCTGTATTTTGTTCTTACTCAAAGCCTTCAAGAACTCACTCTTGCCTACCATATTAGTTACCACTTCACCTAAGTGTTCAAAGCCCTCCCTATTATATTTCCCAAGCCAACTAATCTCTTACAAATACCCTATGTTGCCATATTTCCCGGAACACCTCCTGTGCTTTTTTGCTTCTCTTCGTGCTACTACCTCTGTTTTAAAAAAGTAAGTCCTCAGGCGCCTGGGTGGCTCAGTTGGTTAAGCAACTGCCTTCAGCTCAGGTCATGATCCCAGGGTCCTGGGATGGAGTCCCACATCAGGCTCCCCCTGCTCTGCGGGGATCCTGCTTCTCCCTCTGCCTCTGCCTGCCACTCCCCCTGCTTGTGCTCTCTCTCTCTGTCAAATAAATAAATATTTAAAAAAATAATAAATACAAATAAAAATAAAAAAATAAGTCCTTAATCTGTGTCAATGTACTAACCATTTCTTCCTTTTCCCTGTAGTTTAAAACCTGTTGTAAGCACTCCCTCCTTCAGGCAGTATGTATGTTCCTTCTTTATTTTCTCAATAAATTATGAATATAGATTATAGCACTAATCATGCAACCCATTAATCATGTGATTTTATTTCTTCTCACAACTGAGAGCTCCCTCAAGACAGGTATTTATGTTGTACACCACTAATCTAGTTACATGATGTTAAATAGTTTATAATTTAATAAAGGTATATACCTGTAATTCTGTGTTTGAGAAGGGTACAGAGGATTAAAAATTTAATGAGAATGACAACCTGAATTAATAACAGGTAAAATTACTTCTATCCTTTTCAAAGCATGTCAACTACAAATCATAGATGTGCTAAAATTAATAGCTGGTAATTAAAAGCTTTATCTTAAACCCGAACTACCATTTTCCTAGTACCTTTAGAAATTCCACCTTACTGTACATAGCCTACATCCTACTGTGTGCATATAAGAAAAGCAAGGCCTTCTCTCTGTATTTAGACTCTCAAGACTAATTCCAAACTTCTATAATTTGTTCTACTAATCTGTATGATTTATAGAACAGTTATACCTTATTAGAAAAATGTAGCCAACTAGTTCCTGTTCTATTTCCTTTAGGAAGAAATATATATTTTTTAAAGATTTTATTTATTTGAGAGAGTGAGAGCACGAGCAGGGAGAGGGAGAAGCAGACTCTCTGATGAGCCAGGGGGTAGGGGGGTTCGATCCTGGGACTCTGGGGTCATGACCTGATCTGAAGGCAGATGCCCAACCAACTGAGCCACTCAGGTGCCCAAATCAAAACAAATTTTAAAGAATTTTTTACTATACCAGTGAGTCATAGCATACATTTTAAAATTCTAAGGAGAAAATGAAGAATTAACTTACCTTTACTTGTTCTTTAGGAGAATCATTCTGTTTTACTCCAGTAAATTTAGGAAACATTTCTGCAAATGTATATAAAGAAATATTTCATTATTTGCCAGCTTAAAAATTTACCGTTTAAATTATAAATGATTTTCATATTAGAAATAAAATGGTCATTTCAAGAAAATACCTTTAATACCAACCTCTTAAATAAAGAAATTCTTATAGTTACCAGGTTTTTCACCTTTGAATCAGTCAAAATCCTAAAGGGATACTTGCTTTTTAAAAGGGATATTTTCTTTTCTACATAATGGAATAAATATCCACTCACAAATTTCAATTTGGATTATTTAGGCAAAAAGAACAGCATAGTAAAGAGTTTGAATAATAGTTTAAAAAGGAACAAGTTACAACACAGATAAGATTTTAAACAAATAGGATGAATTATACTAAAATCTTTTATCAAGAAGCCATAAATATAGCCAAAAGGGACTTAATTAAATAATTAAGAATTTACTGTAAGAGAAGGGTATGTCATTTATCTGAGTCTTTTATGAAAAGTGAAGCTATCTGATTTCATGGCAAAGTCTGCTCTGCTTACTAAGCATTATAGGAAAGACCCCAAATAATCCTTTACTTTCTAGCTATTTGGCAGCCTCAACTATGTAGCAACAGATGGTTTTTATACTACCTTCTTTACCTTTAGAAACACCTCTACAGCGGACACTGGTGGTAGGATATAAAAAGAGATCTCTGACATGGTGCTCATAGGTTCCTCTTTCTTTATCTTACAACGGATTCTGGTGCTATCCTCCCCAGTCATAAGCCTAGGTCAATGTGGTAAAGCACCAAACTGGCAGTTAATGCCTTGACCCATCTTTCCAGGTCAGCGTTCATGAGCCACCTGAGCATTATTTGCTTCAGGCTCCAGGGCACCATAGCTGGTTAACATCAAATCTTATTCAAACTTAAAACATTCTAATTTTAATAATTACCTTCTGCCTCCTGAAATGCCATCAGTTTCCACTGGATGTGTTACTGTTCTTTCCTCTCCTAAAATGTTTGATGCTGGACATTGTTAAAACTGCTAAATGCCACTCAATTAAGTGCTTTAATTTAAAGAATTCAAGTATTTGAAATGACACGAACCATCTTAATGTCACTCCACTAAGTATTATTTAAGTGTTGGGGGTTAGGTGGAAAGGAAGAATACAGAGAGCAAAGACTGAGGCTATAGATCTAAGGAGCTTTCACATTTAGGGGATAAATTATGGTTTTGGCTTTGAACAAAAAAAACAGACTTCATTAATATGATCATATACTATATGCACATCTACACATCTATCTTAACTATTCAAATATGCAGCTAAACTACATTATTCTATGATTTATATAAACTCTTAAGTATAATAAAATATGACATACCACATAAGTGCTCTACCAAAAAAATTCAAGGGCATTATTTAGTTTTCTAATATATAAAAATAAAGCTCAGAATTTTAAAATTTAGCATCTCCAAGTCTGAAGACACTAGCAAAAGGCATCAAAGAATTTTTAATTGAAAAAACCAGAATGGTAACTAGACTTATTGTAGTCATTATTTTGCAATGTATACAAATGCTGAATACTATGTTATACACCTGAAACTATTAGACTATCGTATGTCAATTATACTGCAATAAAAAAAAAAGTCAAAACCACCCAACACAGTATGTTTCATAAAAGTCTTACAGACTATGGATAGAAGAATAATGACAGACTAAAACTCAGCATTTTGGTTCTCATTCTACTCTTACATAGTTGACTTTCCAGGAATGTAGTACAGTAAAACTGTTTGTTTATGAGTTCCTGGACTTTGCAATTAAAAGACCAACACAGGCATTTTCACTATCAAGCTTAAGATCTCATTTCAATTAGTGAAGAAGCCCCAGATCTCGCAAATATTAATGGAATTGAGCAGTATAATGGTAACATATATACTGTCAACTAATTCTCCAGGGAACTGTGATAATATGCATACCTACCTTAAGAGGCTCAAATCGGATAATTTATGTGAACTACTAAATCCAAATGCATAATATATGTGAACTACTAAACAAATGCAAACAAAAGACTTATGCATGTTATGTAATAACTTCTATTTTCACATCTTTCCCAAAACCTCAATATAAACCTTTGGAAAGTTTTCATTTTAAACTAAGGCAAAAAATTTAATCATAGAATAAAAAAGAGAGAACTGGAATCAAATATTTGATTCAAGAATGTTTAATACCCATCACCTATCAAAGCATTGAGATAAATGCTCCAGAGATAGCAAATATTATCAGCAAGACAGTATGGACTAAAAAACTTAATAAGCTGAATATGAATACCATAGTGCAAAACCAGAATGTTATACCATATAAGCAGAAAAAATTACTGAAAAATTTTAAATTAGAAAAATAAATCACACTTCTCTTACATAGTACAGGGTTTAGAAAGGTAAATGGAAGTCACTCCTGGGTTCTGCTACCTTATTTTATAAGAAAGAAAGAATGTCCAGAAATGTTAAATGATTTGCCCAAACTTATCACCAAAGACATGTTCTATTGATTAAAAAAAAAAAAAAGCAATTTGTTTTTGAACTAAAAAAATTTAATTTCTTTAAAGACTGCTTGGCAATTTTCATTGAAGTATTTGGTACTTATTTTAATATAGAAGACCACCCAATAATTTTTTTTAAAGATTTTATTTATTTATTTATTTGAGAGAGAGAGTGAGAGAGAGAGCATGAATGGGGGCGGGGGCAGAAAGGGGGTGGAGGGACAGGGAGAAGCAGACCCCTTGCTGAGCAGGGAGTCCAATGCTGTGGGGCTCGATCCCAGGACCCTGGGATCATGACCTGAACCCAAGGCAGAACACTTAACCAAATGAGCCACCCAGGTGCCCCAGAACAACCCAATTATAAACTGCTGTTCCTTTTACCAAAATCATAATAACTAGAGTTAAAAAGTGGAAACAAAAGGAAAAAACCCTAGACCAGCGGTTCTCAAACGTGACAGCACATTAATGTACTGAGAAAACACTATTCTAGAGAGATGGCTTATTCAGGAAGACCCATTTTGAACAGAAAAATAACTTTTTTTAAAAAGATTTTATTTATTTATTTGAGAGAGAGAATGAGATAGAGAGAGAGAGCATGAGAGGGGGGAGGGTCAGAGGGCGAAGCAGACTCCCTGCTGAGCAGGGAGCCCGGATGCGGGACTTGATCCCAGGACTCCAGGATCATGACCTGAGCCGAAGGCAGTCGCTTAACCAACTGAGCCACCCAGGTGCCCAAACAGAAAATTTTTAAATGCACAAGACAAAATTCATCAATAATTTCGAAGACTCAAAGGCTCAAGTATGGACCTCAATATACGTAAGTTTTTAATCAAGCCTGGGTCTTTGAATTTATCTTTCTGGTGCTTTTGCTCTGAAAACGCTTTAATTGATGAGGAAGTCATAAAGTTTTAAAAATCTGAATGATAAACTCTGATCATTTCTCTTAAACGGCAAAGATTATCCCCAACTGTCATTTCATACTTCCTACATTCACTAACCCATCCTCCTCCTAAAGAGTTAAAACAAAATCCAGACCTCAACCGGGTCCTTTTTGTCCTTTTTCCCTTGCATGAAAAAAATCATATCCTGTCACTTTTACAGAAAACCTATGTTGTAGAACTAAAATGAGAAATTGTTTTATTCCTGTTTGTAAGTCACCCATGAATAAGTAAGTTTTTTTAAAAAAGAAACTGTTAAAGAACTTCATAAATTTCATTCTCTGAAACTAGACTGAAGCCAATAAGAGCAAAAAGTCTAACAAATGAAGTGACAAATTAACTTTGTCTTAATCAGGTAAAGAATTGATGTCATAACCACTGAGTTTCTTTGTGTGTAACTATTAAACAACTGAAACTATAAACGTTCCTGAAAAATATTCTATTCTACACTAATCAAGTATTTGAGCTTACATTTAGACAGTTCCTAAAGTTATTTCCTACAAGATTTCTATCAAAAGCACTACTAACCGGGTGCCTGGGTGGCTGGGTGACCCTCCCCCCTCTCATGCTCTCTATCTCATTCTCTCTCTCAAATAAATAAATAAAATCTTTAAAAAAAAAAAAAGCACTACTACCAATGAGCTGTTCCCATTTGTTTCTCAGTAATACTGACCACACGCTTGAATCTATTAATTATATTCCTCCTATTATAACACTCAAGATAGCCATAGTTGTTGAACATTAGAAAACTCTCAACAGGTATGTGCATGTAACTAGGCAGAGCCCAGCTAACAGCATATAAGATGCATCTGGAATTCATTTTATTGTCAAACCTCATTAACATCTTTGATCTGACATTTGGTGATATTTTGATGGTTATGAAAAATAATTTAGGAAAGCTTTGTATTTATACCAATGTTTAATAAATGTTCTTGACTAATCCACACATGACAATTTCCATATACTATTGTCGGTCAAGAAAATTATTTATTTATTTTTTTAAAGATTTTATTTATTCATAAGAGACAGAGAGAGAGAGAGGCAGAGGGAGAAGCAGGCTCCCCGCTGAGCAGGGAACCCAATGCAGGACTCGATCCCAGGACCCTGGGATCATGACCTGAGCCAAAGGCAGACGCTTAACCATCTGAGCCACCCAGGCGCCCAAGAAAATAATTTAAATGATAAAACCAAATTACAACACATCTGCAATCAAGTATTGCTTCTACCCCAGATAGCTCATTTATATTTTTCAAAGATTTGAGATTTCATCCCAACTCTGCTTTGGAACTAATTTAATATCTTGTTTGAAATGTTAAAGAATTTTTAAGTCAAACTTTCCTTGGAAATCATAGCTCTGCCATTTTATTAATCCTATTTGATAAAGGAGAATTAAGTCTGTATTTTTCAAAAGTGCATAAAATAAGGTTTGAGAATACAGAGAAGATAATCATTTAAATAATGTAGAATGAACAACTGTAACACAATTTACAACACTTAAATGTTTTTCACAGATGTTACCTTTCAAACATTTTGCACATCCATTTCACACATCTGAACAGAATGCTACTGCAGTAAAGACAGACCAACTCATAATACAGGATAACTGAAGAACCATATGACTCAATAATACTAGGGAATTAAGAAAAGCTAATATAGAGCTTTATCCTTGATAACCAAAATTACAAGATTATGAATTGGTTAAGAAAACTGCATACAGTCAAGCTGCTATAAAAATTCCAAAAGGCAGGTATTAAAAAAACAGATTAAGAAAAAATTGCTAAAGGTCAATATCCTTCTATCAGGAAAGAATTTCTCACAAAAGCTTTCAGAGAAGCTTCCTCTATTAACATTTTGAAGAAATGAACTTATATTCTTATCTCCTATCTTGAATAATCAAAAGCCTCATTAACCAGAGTTATGGTAATGAAGATTTTCCAACCGTAAGTTTCAGTTCTGGGCAAATCATAATAAACTTTAAAGCTACAAAATTTTATGTATATTTTCAGTTAATTTTTACTTATATAACAGATAAAGTTTTTGCTAATATTCCTAATTTTCAAAATTGTATTTTCTCAGTAATTCCATTTCCCTCCACCCTGAGACTTATACATACTTGGGATTCGTCATCTGCTCCTTGAGAATGTCATGTACATACTTAAGAATGGTATTATTTTTACTTAAGTGCTGCTATTGATATGGTCTGACAATTATTTTCATAATTTACAATCCTTTTATTTAGGGTTTTTGTTGTTCAAGTGAGAAATGTTCCTAGATTACACACTAAAAATTAAAAGCCTTACTGTATTTTAATGCATACAATTAAAGT
Source organism: Neomonachus schauinslandi (assembly GCF_002201575.2). NCBI lineage: Eukaryota > Metazoa > Chordata > Mammalia > Carnivora > Phocidae > Neomonachus > Neomonachus schauinslandi. The sequence continues at coordinate 75,891,552 of NC_058406.1, read as the reverse complement.
TAATATTTAGGACAAAGGTCCTATTGCTTCACTAATTTATTTTGTTAAACAAATAAACAAAAAAATCCAAACAGAACTTAATGCTCATTTAAGGTAGCCATTGTGTTTGCAATTTATAACTGCACATTGTACATATAGTGTTTCTTGAATCAAGTACATAGTTTCAAAGTTTATAAAACAAAATTTTCAAAGAAAAATGCTAACCCATACTATCATGTTAGAAGACAAACTGACCTTAGCACCACAAACCTATACACTATCCATAAGGTAAGTTGAAATATAAAAATGTGTTGCTTTGATTTTTTAACAGTGTTTTCAAAAACAGTCCCTGTTATTGAAAAAGATGACATTAAACAAGAACGCCAGTCATAAAATAAAAATTCAACACAAATGTGTTAAAAAAATTATAATTCTGAGGCCAAGTTATTCCACTAGAAAGTCAGGAAAACATATATTATGCCACTTTAAGAACACACAGTGGATGATAAACATCTTTCCTTCAAGCAATGTATTGGAAGAATCTATCAGAAATTGATAATGCAAATTAAAATTAAGGTATTTTTGAATACCTCTATTGAAGCACTCTGTATAGAGTACTTTTCCACTAATGCTCAAGGCATTTATTGATCAGTAGCCAATACATAATTGGATAACTCAGTTTTATCCTACAAATAAAAGACAAAGTGCTCTAACTTATTAGGCCACAAATGCTTTATTAGATGAAATTACAAATGCTAATTACAATTTAAAATACTTTTCCAGCATTGTTTTATGCTTTAAAGTCAAATATAAGGAAATAATGTATAATCAGAGCCCAAAAATAATTTAAAAATTTACTATGACAAATTCCAACAAAAGTAAAAATTTTTTATTATAACAAAAATTTTACTTTAGAAATGTAAAAACAAAATGCAACAATCAGCACCAACATAAATGCAAACTAAACAGAACCAAAAGTGAAACAGAATGTACTGCAAGCCAGCAGACCCTTACTACCAGACTGAAATAAGAGGGATATTCTTACAAATGGTAAGAATCACTGATTTGACAATATTCTGTGCAGGATATTTTTTTAAAAGAGAACTAAATTTCATGACAAACAGAAAACATCTAATTTAAAATAAAGCAAAATTTTAGGCACAAAAGTGCCCGATATTCTGAATGTGCCTTTTGGTGGACAATAGTGGGATGCCACTGCCAAGTCAGTATCCTTGGGGCAGTGATTACTTGTTAACTACATAACCATCAATGAAAGAGCACAAAGAAAACATGACTGAATTAAGCTTGATACAGTTGATGCTAAACTACCCAAGGTAATATGGTACTTTAGCATAACTGAAAATCTCAATTTGAAGTACATTTTTCTAGAAATGGAAAATAATATTCTATAGTGAAGAAAACAAAAGTGAATAAAATTCTGCTTTAAACATTTTCTGGGATGACTGGTTTCTTAATTCCAAGTGATTATTCAATTTAGAATGTATCGTCGCAATAGGACATACTTTGCAACCTTAGAGTTGGTCTGACAGATCATGGAGAGTAAAGTGAAAGATGTCCTCAAATATTTTTTAAATTTTATAAAAAGAAGTGAAGATCGGAATTTTATTATTTGTTATTTTCTCGTATTAAGATGTGGTATTATATATTAAGAAACGATCTCCCACCTTTAGTAAACTTCTCAACATTACAAACCTGTAAGTCTTATACATATAATATGAAGTTTCATTTTACACAGTATCTCTTTTAAAAAAAATAGTAAGATTGTCAACATGCAATTAAATAATAAGCATGGCATCCAAACCATAGGTTCTGGGTAAGTGACAAACATTTCTTAAAAAATAGAAGTCTCAATAATACAAGAAAAAAATGTGTCCGCCAACAGAGGTAGACTTAAGGGGACAGCTAACCTGATTTGGAATCACTGCTGCCGGACGAGCCTGAATCGCTGCTACTGCTCTCGGTTTCCGAGGAGCTGCTGCTGCTGCCGCTGCTGCCGCTGCTGCTCTCGCTCAGCCGGGAACCACTTCCAACAGCCGGGGGGGGCTGCGCTTTCTCAGCTACAAAACGGGGAAGCACATTACACTGCCAGTAGAATTCAATAAGCACAGGAACATTAAAAAAAAAACAAAAAAACCGAACAAACAAAACACATAAAAAACTGCCACCTACGTTTTGTTTGACATTTTCTAGAATTTAATTGATTATTGACATCTAGTAACCGCTTTTCCAACTCCTGTTTTTTCTGTGAATGAAATTCTTCTTTGGACTTTGTTATTTTCTTACCTATGTGATTTAAGAGGGAAAGAAGTATTACCAAAAACTAACGCAAATAGCAGACTGATTTCTACTGTGAGAAATACGTACCATGAGGTTTTAGCGGTCTTTTTCGTAGACATGCGGCAACATACTTTTCCAGTTCTCTCAGTGTTGATGCTTTCAGTGTTTCAAAGTCTATCTCTATCTCGTCAGGGTTGGAATTTCTCAGAGATGGCTCTCTTGAATGTATTATATGAACGACTCGCCCAAGTTTTTCTCCAGGGAGTTTGTTTATATCCAAGCTTAGCTGCCTTTTCTCATCATAGTTCATAGGCTTAGCATTACCCTCAACTTCAGGTTTCAGAGCAAACACCTGTTGTTTCCTCTTCTTTGACTGACTGAACAAAAATTAAATTTAGTCAAATTTATGTTAGATAATATTATTATATGAATAAGGTATTATAAAAGATACTTACTTGTTTTTGGACTTTCCCTTTAATTTCACTTGCTTAAACTTTTTTCTTGGATTTTCATCTCTGTTATTAGCCTTTTCTTTCTTCTTTTCCCTTTTAGACTTATTCTTTTTCTTTAGCTTACGGAGAGGGACTTGGGAGAGAACCTGTAGCTGTTGATGAACAGCTTTCAGCTAATAAAGAAAAAAATTCTTTGAACATTCATGGCTCTAAATAATTAAACACATTAGGAAAAAAATGAAGGCACTCAAGTCAAGCCTATCCTTCTGAAATTCATTTCATATTACATTTCCTTTAAGTTCTTATTTCATTCCATAAATTCATTATTTTGAAGGGCATACATTAAATCAGAAATACTATCATGTGCTCAACTCATAAACTTAGATATTCAACTAAAAACAGACCATGAAAATTAACATTTCCAAGTAATCTCAACTTTTTTTTTTTTAAAAGATTTTATTTATTTGACAGAGGGAGAGACAGCGAGAGAGGGAACACAAGCAGGGGGAGTGGGAGAGGGAGAAGCAGGCCTCCCGCTGAGCAGGGAGCCTGATGTGGGACTCTATCCCAGGACCCTGGGATCATGACCTGAGCCGAAGGCAGACGCTTAATGACTGAGCCACCCAGGGGCCCTAATCTCAACTTTCTAATTGTTTTTTTTCAGGCTTGAGCTAGGAGCAGCTTAACATTTTATCATAAAAGGTAACAATGTTGAACAAAAACTCATCCATAAAATATCTTGGATTATGTCATATAATTCATTTCAATGAGAATAAACTCATTGTGGTTAGAATGACAACAGGATTTTAAGAAACATAGATCTTTGGGTAAGAAAGACTATTAAACATTACAAATGTGCCAAGAAGTAAATAAAGCCACAGTTGTAAAGTGATCTAAATGTAACAGCTTTTAATCTACAAAAATGATTTTATAATAGATCTGCAGCAACAACTCATGAAAATACAAAAACTTTTATAAATACAATCAACTACCTGCTCCTGAAGCTTTGCAAGACGTTGAACTCGTTCATCTTCAGAATCACCAGAAGAGTTTTCTTCAGACGAAGCTTCACTACTGCTTTCTCTACCAAGGATTTTTGTGGTATCTGTTTTGATGTAGCAGACAGGCATACTCTCAACAGGTTCATCTGGGATTTTCGCAAAATGCATTTCAAAAACATCCTATAATGGAAGATTAGACTATAAAAGATTTTCTGTATTTCCAACTTAATATAGCAATAACACCCTTCAACAAAAGTGTCATATTTTGATAACTCTATTTTTCATTGGGGTAATCATTACATAATATATACATCAAATCATTATGTGAATATCCTTAAACTTACACAATGTTTTATGTCCATTTTATCTCTATAAAATGGGGGGGGCGGATTTACCAAAGAAGAAACATAAGACTCATGCTTCCTTGCCTGCCAACCTTAGAACTTTTCTCCTCTCTTCCATGTAAGATAGACCTCTCAAGTTGTATAGAGGACCTTCTTTCAAGGATCTCCTGCCCTATGATGCATCATTCCACTACCTCCCACTCCATTACATTCCACTCCACCTCTCTACTACATTCCACTCAAAAGTCCTAGAACTTAACCTTCAGGGGCATATGGGCTCTAGTCAATCATATCTCAGATATCTACTATCCCCTCTTCACTAATATTTCCCCAATATCCTCTATGTGTAAGGCAGCCTCCTTAAAAGATTTGCTACTAATGTGTGCTCTACCTCAAAAACAACCCCTACATTTTAAGAGTCAATTTACTTAATAAATTGTGCTTTATATTTGGGAAGTGGGCATTCTTTATCTTTTGAGTTATGGTTCTAAAATTTCCAAACTAGGGGTGCCTGGGTGGCTCAGTCAGTTAAGCATCTGCCTTCAGCTCAGGTCGGGATCTCAAGGTCCTGGGATTAAGCCCTGCATCGGGCTCTCTGCTTTGTGGTGGGTCTGCTTCTCCCTCTCCCTCTGTGATCTCTCTCATTTTCATTCTCTCAAATAAATAAAATCTTTTAAAAAAATAAAATAAAATTTCCAAATTATGTTCAGAGAAAACTCACTTTCAGAGCACACCTATCAAGTTACCTGGAGCATTCTTGCCATTGTCACTACTTCATGATCTGGAGGATTGTATTTGTAGCAATTCATGAACATTAATCTAACATCTGCAGCAAATTCATATGCATCTTTATATTCTTGGTTGTCCATTTTTCCCTAAATTAAGGAAAAATTATAGGATTCACAAACAACATAGTTTAATAATCAATTGAGCATTTATATTAATTATTTATATTATGAAATAGTTGCAACATACAGAAGAACACACGTAATACCAAACCAGATATCCACCCTCCAAATTTGATAATTGTTAAAATTCTGCTATATTTGTTTTGTATTTTTTGACTTTGAAAATACCCAATGAATTTTGACAAGTAGAAGGAGGATATTCCAAGACTAAAAAAAAAAAAAAAAAAAAGAACAGGAACAAAATCACAAAAGCAGGAAAACAGTGCATTTCCAGATAATCTTAGACAAGTATGATTCTAGGAAAGCAATGAAAAGATAAATTCCTTAAACCAACCTTGATTTAAATAAAGATTTTTATTAAAATTTTCCTCAAAATGAAAAGACATTTAAAATTGAACAGAATTGGTAAAAGGAAGGAAATAATAAAGATCAGAGCTGAAATAGAGTCTAAAAAAAAAAAAACAATAGAAAAGACCAATGAAACCGAGAGCCAATCCTTTGAAAAAATAAAACAAAACTGATAAACCTTGAACCAGACACATCAAAAAAAGAGAGGACTCAAAATCAGAAACGAAAGAGAAGTAACAACCGAACCACAGAAATACAAAGGATAAGAGAGTATTACAAAAAAATAATAGGACAACAAATTAAGATAACCTAGAAGAAATGGATAAATTCCCAGAAACACACAATCTTCCAAGACTAAGTCATGATGAAATAGAAAATCTGAACAGACCAATTACTAGTAATGGAATTGAATAAGTAATCAAAAACTCCCAAGAAACAGAAGTTGAGGACCACATGGCTTCACAAGTGAATCCTACCAAACATTTAAAGAGTTAATACCTAACTTCCTGAAACTATTCAAAAAAAAAATGGAAAAGGAAGAAAAACTTACAAATTCCTTCTATGAGGCCAGCATCACCCTGATACCAAAACAACAAAGACACTACAAAAATTTAAAAAAATTACAGGTCAATATCCCTGATGAACATAGATGTAAAAATCCTCAACAAAATATAAGCAGAATTCATTCACCATAATCAAGTGGGATTTATCCCAGGAATAGAAGGATGATTCAATATCTGCAAATCAATCAATGGGATCAACACATGAACAAAATGAAGGATAAAAGCCATACAGTCATCTCAATAAATGCAGAAAAAAATCTGACAGAATTCAAATCTGTTCATGATAAAACTCTCAACAGTGTATTTTGAAGGGAATATACCTCAGTATAATAAATGCCATATATGAAAAACCCAGCTAACATCATACTCAATGGTGAAAAACTGAAAGCTTTTCTTCTAAGACCAAGAACAAGGATGTCCATGCTTACCACTTTTATTCAACATAGTACTAAAAATTCTAGCTGCAGCAATCAGACAAGCAGCAGCAGCAAAAACAAAAATAAACCTAGGAATGAATCTAACCAAGAGAGTAAAAGACCTGTACTCTGAAAATTATGACACTGATGAAAAAAAGTGAAGACATAAATGGAAAGATAAACCATGCTCATGAACTGGAAGAACAGTTAAAATGTCCATGCCACCCAAAGCAATCTACAGATTTAATGCAATCCCTATGAAAATACCAATAGTAGTTCTCATAGACCTAGGACAAATAATCCTAAAATTGTTAAGGAACCACAAAGACCCTGAATTACCAAAGCAATCTTAAGAACATAACTAGAGGTACTGCAATCCCAGATTTCAAGATATACATTACAAATCTACAGTAATCAAAACAGTGTGGTACTGGCAATAAAAACAGACTGATACATCAGCAGAACAGGACAGAGAGCCCAGAAATAAATCAACACTTATATGGTCAGTTAACCTATGACAAAGGAGGCAAGAATACAATGGGGACTAGACAGTCTCTTCAAATGGTGCTGCAAAAACTAGACAGTTAATGTGCAGAAGAAGGAAAACTGAGCCACCTTCTTAAACTATACATAAAAATAAATTCAAAATGGATTAAAGACCTAAATGAAACATAAAAACCATAAAACTAGAAGAAAACACAGGTAGTAATCTCCTGAACATGGGCCTTAGCAACATTTCCCCCTCAGGCCAGGGAAACAAAAGCAAAAATAAAGTACATCAGACAAAAAAGCTTTTGCACAGTGAAGAATATCAGAAAACAAAAAGGCAACCAACTGAATGGGACAAAAGATGCACAAATTATATATCTGATACAGGGTTAATATCCCAGATACATAAATAATTCATATAAGAAAACAAAAACACTAATTCAAAAAAAATATATGTAAGTCTATTGCAGTATTACTTAAAATAGCCAAGGTATGGAAGCAACCTCAGAGTCCATCAATAGATGAATGGATAAAGATGTCACTCACACACACACTCACACACACACACACACACACACACACACACAAAAGTGAAATATTACTCAGCCATAAAAAAGGATGAGATCTTGTCACCTGCAACAACATGGTTTGACCTAGAGGGTATTATGCTAAGTGAAATAAGACAGAAGAAGACAAATACCATATCATCTCCCTTGTATATGGAATCTAAAAAACAAAACAAACACACATACACACAGAAACTGTCTAATAAGTACTGAGAACAAACTGATGGTTGCAAGGGAGGGAGAGGGAGATGAAAGAAATAGGTAAAGGGGCTTAAGAGGTACAAACTTCTACTTACAAAATAAATAAGCCATGGGGATGAAAATTATAGAACAGGGAATATATAATCAATAAAATTGTAATAACATTGTATGGTGACAGATGGTAACTACACTTTCATGGTGAGTACTGCATAAAATATAGAACTGCCAATCATTGTGTTGTACACCTTATTCATATAAACATTGTATGTCAACTATACTTCGATTAAAAATTAAGGCTGCCTGGCTGGTTCAATTGGTAGAGCATTTGAATCTTGATCTTAGGGGTCATGAATTCGAGTCCCACACTGGGGGTAGGGTTTACTTGGAAAAAAAATTTTAAAAATAATAATTTAAAAGACCTGACCACGCCAGCAGAAGACCCCCCCCAAAAAAAGTGTAGAGAGGTTTGGAAACTATATAAATGCCTTATCCCCCCCAAAAAAATTGCATCAGAATTATGCATTAAGAATATAATCTTGAATATATAATGAGAAAAATGTTTACAACATAGTAAGTGAAAATTCAGGGTACAGAGTTATATTACATACTGTCACTCAAACATTGTGGCAAAGAACAATGGGTGTGTTTGAATAGAAGAAAAAGAAAGATGTTTAAAAATTTTCCCATGATTCATTCCAGGTGATATGACTTACTAATGATTTTAAACTTCTTCATTATCTTTTTCTGAATTAAAACAATTTTTACAATGACAAGATTACTTTTATAATCAAGAAAAGAACTTTCTCCTATTAGGACAACATTTACCTTAATAGTACCAAGATCCATTGGATTTTTCACAATATCATAGTAGTTATGGAGCCCCAAAGCATTAACATCAACAGGATTATAAAAGGGCCACGCATAGGATAAGTGTTTCTTTGCAAGCATTTCTTTAAGAATCTCACTACAGTGCCGTAACTGTTCGGTCACTTTAACATTCTTTACAATTTTACATTGTTGCTGAGAATCTGGCAAAACAGTCTTCAGCACATTTTCTTTTATAGGTGGCATTTTCACTGATTTTTTTTCTGTAAGCGTTGGGGAAGATTCACCACTTGCTTTAACTACTGAAGTTGTAGGAGTTGTGGTATCTGCTTTCCTCTTCACACCCCTTGTAACCTGAAACAATTCAACAACAACAAAAACTATAATTAAGGGGACATTCAGAGCAACTTTTCAAACTTAGCAGCACCAAGTCTTCCTTATATTAAATATTAGTAAAGGTTAATTTCTCTTTTATAGGTAAAATAAATAGTTCAAGTATTTTCTTCCTAATATCCAAAGAATTGTCTTGTGTAAACCTTTGAGATAAATAAAGATATATGGGAAAATAAGTCATAGTTATACAATCACAAGTTTCTGAATACCTGAAATCAGCTATGGTATACAATTTTAATTATCAACCCAAAAGAAGTTATATAACACACAGAATGGATAGTTGGGCAACTGATATTAACACTAAAAATACAGTAAACCAGTTCAAATTCTACCAAGAAGTCTCAAAATTTGGTTCACATCCTAGGTCTCTGTTACAAAATGTACACAGAAAAAAGATTAACTGTGGTAAGCTGAAGCCCAATTGTTTTTCATATCAACTTAAAAAAAAGGTTTAGTCATCACAACAACTCCTTACATTAAAACATTTTAAAGCTACAGTGAACTTACTTGGGCCACTGTTTGTGAGGTAGAGTTGAGTGGAGTACCTTGTGCCATGTTTAAAGGAGAAATTGATGTCTCAGGAAATACAGAGGGAATCACTTGTGGCTTAAATACTTTTTCCAGTGCTTTGGGGGATTGTTTTTCTTTAACAGAAGGAACTGCTACATTATGTTGAATGCCTAGTAATGTGTGAACCAGAGTCAATATGTGAGTAAAATAAACTATTTTTCTTAATATTCTATTTTAATTCATTTAGTTCAGCTTTTTAGCAATATAAACACAATATACTCCCATTCCCCTTTGAAACCCTCCCCCACACACTTGCTAACAGTTGTCAGAGCAGTTTAGATATAATATTGGAGACTTCAAACCTACAATGCTTTGTAAGGACTTGCATGACCTCCCTATGTGCCCTCCACCCTCCCACCACCCTCCTTCAACCTTACTTCCTATCATTGCCCCCTTCACTTATTTCACTTCAGCCTACTGGCCTGCCACAAATCCTCAAATTTGGTAAGCAGAAGCAGACTATTCTCTCTGCCTGGAAGGAGATATCCTCATGGCTCACTCCAAATTCCCTTCATACCTTTACTGAAATGTTACCTTCTCAGGCCATCCTATGTAAAACAACTGTCTTTCAACCCCACTCCTTTGTTCTCTTATTCTTTCTTTTTTCCTGCCATTATCACATTTGACATGCAGCATATAGGTATCCCTGACTCCGAATTCTTGCTTAACAAACTCAGGAACCAAAAAGGTTTGAATATATTTTAAGACAGGGTTGGGGCGCCTGGATGGCACAATCGGTTAAGCATCTGCCTTTGGCTCAGGTCATGGTCCCAGGGTCCTGGGATTGAGCCCCACATCAGGCTCAGCGGGAGCCTGCTTCTCCCTCTCCCTCTGCCTGCCACTCCCCCTGCTTGTGCTCTCTTTCTCACTCTATGTGTCAAATAAATAAATAAAATCTTAAAAAAAAAAAGGGCTTGTATTCCTCAATCTCTGAGTTCTCATTATCCACAAATTAAAACTTAGGAACCAAATAGATTGAGATAACCTCGTATCTTTTGATACCCCAACTGTGGCTCTTTGAACTCAGGAGCTAAACACGGCTAAGTATAATGAGGAATACTCACATTTACTTAATTTTACTAATTTCCTGAACTAGAACAAAAAGCTCTGAGAGGGGAAGGGAACTTTTTGTTTCAATCTCTACAATATCTCTTGTGCCTAATACATAACTTGGAATGTAAGAGAACCCCATGAACATCTATTGCATGCCATTATGTATCAAGCCACCTTTCTAGGTGCTAGAGCACAATAATGAACAAGATAGACACAGTTTCTGTCCTTGGTGAGCACACTGTCTAGTGTAAGAAATAGAAAAAAAAACCAATCAAATTGATTACAAGTGATGTTGACTGCTAGAATGGAAATAAATAGGGTGCTGACTAAATTAAGGCAGAGACCTACTATAAAGAAGATAAGCCAAGTAGGCCTCTCTGAAGAGGTACCAATTAAAATGTTACCATAAAGATAAGAAGTAGCCAGTCAGAGAATGGGGTGGCAGTAAAAATGTATTTCGAGACAATCAGTAGGGAAAACCAGGGAATGAGAAGAAAGTAGCTCAAGAGGAGAATGGAGAATTGGGCAAATACCAGATCACAAAGAGCCACAGTAGGAATTCAGACTTCATTTTAACATGGGAAGCTAAAGAGAGGCTTTAAGTAGGCTAATGATGTATTCTAGTTTATTTTTAAAATACTGCCTTTGCTATTGTATAGACAATAGACCACACAGAATAATCAGGATCACAGGGAATAAGAAGATGGTAGCCTGACCTAGGATAATTGCAAAAACAAATTGAGGGTTGAATACAAATGACTTACTATGGAACAGAATGTGAGAAAGAATCAGAGGAAGGAAGGAATCAAGGACAACTTCTACTATTCTGGCTTGAATAACTGTGTATTAGTAGCATTTTCTGTTACACAGAATAATCTGAGGAATATCAGCATTTAACTGTGAGCCAGTTAAATGATAAGATGTGTATAAGACATCTAAGTGGAAATGTCCAGTGGCTATATTAGAGACATAATTTGGGGATTAATAGCACACAGATGGAATTTAGAAAAAGAATATCTAATATCAAGTCCTGAAAAGAAAACTCCACTATTTTAGAGGTTTAATAGAAAAGGATAAATAAGAGTACTACACAATGGAAAGTAAACTCACAAAATTAGAGTGTGCACCAAGAATAAAGGCATTTCAAGAAAGAGTACATTAAAAGGATTATTCACCACGACCAAATGGGATTTATTCCTGGGCTGGAAGGGTGGTTTAACATCTGCAAAATCAATGTGGATACAATACATCAATAAAAGAAAGGACAAGAACCACACGATCCTCTCAATAGATGCAGGAAAAGCATTTGACAAAGTACAGCATACTTTCTTGATTAAAACTCCCATAGTAGGGATAGAGGGAACATACCTCATTATCATAAAAGCCATATATAAAAAGCCCACAGCAAATATCATTCTCAATGGGGAAAAACTGACAGCTTTCCCCCAAGGTCAGGAATATGGCAGGGATGTCCACTATTACCACTGATGTTCAACATACTACTTGAAGTCCTAGCCTCAGCAATCAGCCAACAAAGAGAAATAAAAGGCATCCCAATTGGCAAAGAAGCAGTCAAACTCTCATTCTTTGCAGATGACATGATTCTCTATGTGGAAAACCCAAAAGACCCCACCCCCAAATTGCTAGAATTCATACAGGCATTCAGCAAAGTGGCAGGATATAAAATCAATGCACAGAGATCAGTTGCATCTCTATACACTAACAATGAGACAGAACAAAGAGAAATTAAGGAGTTGATCCCATTTACAATTGCACCAAAAACCATGAGATACCTAAGGAATAAATCTAACCAAAGAGGTAAAGGATCTGTACTCAGAAAACTATAAAAGATTCACGAAAAAAACTGAGGAAGACACAAAGAAATGGAAAAACCTGCCATGCTCATGGACTGAAAGAACAAATACTGTTAAAGTGTCTATGCTACCTAGAGCAATCGACACATTCAGTGCAATCCCTATCAAAATACCATCAATTTTTTTTACAGAGCTGGAACAAATAATCCTAAAATGTGTATGGAACCAGAAAAGATCCCAAATAGCCAAAGGAATGTTGAAAAATAAAACTAAAACTGATGGTATCACAATTCCAGACTTCAAGCTCTATTACAAAGCTATAATCATCAAGACAGTATGGTATTGGCACAAAAACAAATAGATCAATGGAACAAAATAGAAAACCCAGAAATGGCCCCTCAACTCTATGGTCAACTAATCTTTGACAAAGCAGGAAAGAATATCCAATGGAAAAAAGATAGCCTCTTCAACAAATGGTGTTGGGAAAATTGGACAGCCACATGCAGAAAAATGAAACTGGACCACCTTCTTACATCACACACAAAAATAGACTTGAAATGGATGAAAAACCGAAATATGAGACAGGAATCCATCAAAATCCTTGAGGAGAATACAGGCTGCAACCTCTTTGACCTCAGCTGCAGCAACTTCTTACTAGACACATCGCAAAAGGCAAGGGAAACAAAAGCAAAAATGAACTACTGGGACGTCATGAAGATAAAAAGCTTCTGCACAGCAAGGGAAAAAGTCAACAAACTAAAAGGAAACCTATGGAATGGGAGAAGATATGTGCAAATGGCATATCAGATAAAGGGCTAGTATCCAAAATTTATGAAGAACTTAAATTTAATATCCAAAGAACAAATGATCCAATCAAGAAATGGGCAGAAGACATGAACAGACATTTCTGCAAAGAAGACATCCAAATGACCAACAGACACATGAAAAAGTGCTCAACATCACTCGCTTCAGGGAAATACAAATCAAAACCACAATGAGCTACCACCTCACACCAGTCAGAATGGCTAAAATTAACAAGTCAGGAAATGACAGATGTTGGTGAGGATGTGGAGAAAGGGGAACCCTCTTACACTGTGGGTGGGAATGCAAGCTGGTGCAGCCACTCTGGAAAACAGTATGGAGGTTCCTCAAAAAGTTGAAAATAGAGCTACCCTATGGCCCAGCAATTGCACTACTGGGTATTTACCCCAAAGATACAAATGTGGTAATCCGAAGGCGCACCTGCACCCCAATGTTGATAGCAGCAACGTCCACAATAGCCAAACTATGGAAAGAGCCCAGATGTCCATCGACAGATGAATGGATTCAGAAGGTGTGGTATATGTATACCATGGAATATTACTCAGCCATCAAAAAAAATGAAATCTTGCCATTTGCAATGATGTGGATGGAACTAGAGGGTATTATACTAAGTGAAATAAGTCAGAGAAAGACAATTATCGTATGATCTCACTCCTATGTGGAATTTAACAAACAAAACAGGATCAAAGGGGAAGAAAGGAAAAAATAAAACAAGACAAAATCAGAGAGGGAGACAAACCATAAGAGACTCTTAATCATAGGAAACAAATTGAGGTTGCTGGAGGGGTGGGGGTGGGTGGGGTAACTGGGTGATGGACACTGGGTAAGGCATGTGATGTGATGAGCACTGGGTATTATATAAGACTGATGAATCATTGAACTCTACCTCTGAAACTAATAGTACACTATATGTTATTAATTGAATTTAAATTAAAAAGGGTGAACATAGTAAACTTTTCTACAACCGTTACGATAAATACCTATCTACTTACCAGTGTCTGCCTTGATGGAATAAAATTTGATTCGGTGAGAAAAAAAAAATCAAAACTGTAATAAGGTAACAGATATTCTATTTTTGGACTTATGAATAATAAAATGTGCATTCTTTAATCAATGAAAAGAAAAGAAACAGATAGTAGCCTTCTAATGCAAATACTGACAGAGGTCAAGTAAAATGAGAATAGAAAAATATTACTTAAATTTGCCACATCAAGACTGTAAGAGACCCTGACTGACAAGAACTTTTTAGGTGGTGTGGTGAGAATCTTCTTGGTGATGTAGTGAGGCTAAAACCTATACTGAAGTGAGTTCAGTATAAGAGAAAAACAAAAAAATGGGACAGTAGCTGCAAAGAGACTAGTAAAAGATGAACTTTAAAGACAAGATATTAGAGCATGTTTATGGAGTAATGAGACTAAGTCTACAAAGGAGAGATTAATGATATACGAAACAAAGGGGATAACCAAAGGAATAAAATCCTTGACAAGGTGAAGAGGTTAGAGGGAAGATCCAGGTCATGAAGGAAATGGCCCAAAGTCACAGAAGAGGAAAGGATCCTGTTACAGACCTTTGCTCTAGCTGATCCCTCTGCCTGGAATGTTCTTCTTTGTTCAAATCTTAACTTCTCAATGAGGCCCACTCAGAACCCATCAGGTTTATTTGCCTCTCTTTTTTGACTAGAATATAAACTCCAAGATGGCAAAAGTTTTCGTTTCAGGAGGAGGGGGGAAAGATGGCGGAGGAGTAGGGGACCCTATTTCAACTGGTCCCGGAATTGAGCTGGATATCTACCAGACCACTCGGAGCACCCACGAAACCAGCCTGAGATGTAAGAAGATCTGGATCTCTCTCTACAAACAGAATATTGCAGGCGGTTGGTTTTAAGGTACGAAGCGGGGAGCCGTGATTCTGCAGGCAGATATCGGAGGATAAACGGCAGCGGGAGGGTGCCTGGCCGTGGGGATCCTGCACCGCCGGTGGGTGACAGCCTCGCATGCTGCATACAGGGCACAGACTCGCAGACCGGTAGCGGCAGGGAAAGGACTCTAGGGCAGCCCCCGGGGCGGAAACCCGGAGCGGTGGGGTCACGCCTGTGAACTGCAGCCCCCGACGGAAACCCGGAGTGGCGGGGTTGCGCCTGTGAACTGCAGCCCCCGACGGAAACCCGGAGTGGCGGGGTTGCGCCTGTGAACTGCAGCCCCTGGGGCGGAAACCTGGAGTAGCGGGGTCGCACGTGTGCGCAAACTGGGAGCGGCTGGCGGTTTTAGAAGCACAAAGGGCAGAGACAGGCCCGACCTGGAGGCAGGACTGGGAGCCCTGCGGAGGGGTGCACTACCCAGGACGCTGCAGTTTATAGCAGCGGACAGAAATGGAGACAGTGTGGCCTGGAGAGCTCACTGAAGAACAGACTGCGATCTCTCTGCTCTGAGGAAGAGGGTTGGAAACGGTCTCTTCTGCTCTGACTCGTGGAAGAGATGCGGAAAGCCTCCAGGGAAAGCCGCCAGAGAACAAAAGCCCCCAAAACTGATTCCTGCTGAGCCCATTCCCCGCCACAGGGGGGCAGGGCAACTCCGCCCAAACAGGGTTGCCTGAGTAACAGTGCGGCAGGCCCCTCCGGCAGGAGACAGGCTGGAAAAACAAGAGGCCAGCAACCCTAAGGTCCCAAGAAAACAGGTGCATCTTGCTTGGGTTCTGGTCAATAATTTGGACTCTAGGGGCGCCTGGGTGGCTCAGTTGGTTAAGCAACTGCCTTCGGCTCAGGTCATGATCCTGGAGTCCCGGGATCGAGTCCCACATCGGGCTCCCTGCTCGGCAGGGAGTCTGCTTCTCCCTCTGACCCTCCTCCCTCTCATGCTCTCTGTCTCTCATCCTCTCTCTCTCAAATAAATAAATAAAATCTTAAAAAAAAATAATAATTTGGACTCTATACATTCCTTCAAACACCCGTCAACAGAATGACTAGGAGGAGGAGCCCCCAAAATAGAAAAGACTCAGAGATTATGACTTATGCTGCAGATTTACAAATGGATGCAGATATAACCAAGATGTTGGAGATGGAATTCAGGCTAGCAATTGTGAAGACAATGGCTAGAATGGAGAAATCAATTAATGGCAACATAGAGTCTCTAAGGGCAGAAATAAAAAGGTGAATTGGCAGAACTTAAAAATGCTATCAATGAGATCCAATCCAATCTAGATAATCTAACAGCTAGGGTAACTCAGGCAGAAGAGAGAATAAGTGACCTGGAAGACAATATAATAGATAAAAAGGGAAAAGAGGAGGCCAGGGAAAAACAACTCCGAATCCATGAAAATAGAATCAGAGAAATAAGTGACACCATGAAGCGTTCCAATGTCAGAATAATGGGAATCCTGCAGGGAGTGGAGAGAGAGAGAGGACTAGATGTATTTGAGCAAACTGTAGCTGAGAACTTCCCTAATCTGGGGAATGAAACAAACATTCGAGTCCTAGAGGAAGAGAGGACCCCTCCCAAGATCAAGGAAAACAGGCCAACACCCCGGCATGTAATAGTAAAACTTGCAAATCTTAGAACCAAGGAAACCATCTTAAGGGCAGTTAGGGGGAAGAGATTCCTTACGTACAGAGGGAGGAACATCAGAATAATGTCAGACCTATCCACAGAGACCTGGCAAGCCAGAAAGGCCTGGCAAGACGTATTCAGGGTACTAAATGAGAAGAACATGCAGCCAAGAATACTTTACCCGGCAAGGCTTTCATTTAGAATGGATGGACAGGTGCAGAGCTTCCACGACCGGCAGAAGCTGAAAGAATATATGACCACTAAGCCGGCCCTGCAAGGAATATTAAGTGGGGTTCTATAAAAGGAGAAAGACCCCAAGAGTGATTTACAACAGAAATTTACAGGACAATCTATAAAAACATCTTCACAGGCAACATGATGACAATTAATTCATATCTTTCAATAACCATTCTCAACGTGAATGGCCTAAACGCTCCCATAAAACGGCACAGGGTTGCAGATTGGATAAAAAGACAGGACCCATCCATATGCAGTCTACAAGAGACTCATTTTGAACCTAAAGAAACATCCAGACTGAAAGTGAAGGGATGGAGATCCATCTTCCATGCCAGCGGACCTCAAAAGAAAGCTGGGGTAGCAATTCTTATGTCAGACAAATTAGATTTTAAAGTAAAGTCTGTAATAAGAGACACAGAAGGACACTATATCATTCTTAGAGGGTCTATCCAACAAGAAGATCTAACAATTGTAAATGGTCTATCCAACAAGAAGATCTAACAATTGTAAATATCTATGCCCCCAACATGGGAGCAGCCATCTACATAAGCCAACTGTTAACTAAAATAAAGAGTCATATTGATAACAATACGTTAATTGTAGGAGACCTCAATACTCTACTCTCAGCAACGGACAGATCATCTAAGCAGAAAATCAACAAGGAAACAAGAGCTTTGAATGATACATTGGACCAGATGGACCTCATAGATATTTACAGAACATTCCACCCTAAAACAACAGAATACTCATTCTTCTCGAGTGCACGTGGAACTTTCTCCAGAATAGACGATATACTGGGTCACAAATCAGGTCTCAACCGATACCAAAAGATTGAGATTATTCCCTGCATATTCACAGACCACAATGCTCTAAAACTGGAACTCAATCACAAGAAAAAATTTGGCAGAAATTCAAACACTTGGAAGCTAAAGACCACTCTGCTCAAGAATGTTTGGGTCAGGGCGCCTGGGTGGCTCAGTTGGTTAAGCGACTGCCTTCGGCTCAGGTCATGATCCTGGAGTCCTGGGATCGAGTCCCGCATCGGGCTCCCTGCTCTGCAGGGAGTCTGCTTCTCCCTCTGCCCCTCCCCCCTCTCATGTGCTCTCTCTCTCATTCTCTCTGTCTCAAATAAATAAATAAAATCTTAAAAAAA
>NC_058406.1:74856316-74953816 GCF_002201575.2 Neomonachus schauinslandi | reverse complement strand
GCATTTTTCAGAGCTCTTTCTTTTTCGAAAGTCACATTTGTAGTTTTGGGTAGAGGGACATAATTGGGGAAATTAAGTACATAAAAAAATGAAATTTAAAGTATAAAAATTCTGCCTTTCTGATAAATTTTACATTCACTGTTTTCTTGATTAAAATAGGACATTCTAAAAGTATTACCCCTGTAGAGGGAACATTTTTATATACATGTTATTTTTGTTTAGAAATTGTGAGCTAGTGGAGAGTGAAAATGACCTTGGCTATTGTACTTATTTATTGATAGAAATAATAGCCTTTTTATATCTGGATTCAAATATCTTCTCTACTAATCATGCAACTTTCATACGTTTCAAAGAGATGGTTTGGATTGCATGAAAACAGGAGGTTGGAGCTTCCTACGTGCCCCCGTGTTTGTGTGCGTACAGAATATTTATGCAATATTCCGACTTGGCTGTAATCTAATTCCTGGCTATTATTTCAGTTGCAACTATAATTTTTAGATTAATGGTTATAATTTTGGTAGGGAATACATGAAAAGTTATATGTTCATGCTTGAAAGGAGGATCATTAAATATTCATTATTACCACTCAAATTAGTTGTCATGCTCTATAAAACAGTTACCCGTTATCATTTCACTAGTTTAGATTCAGCAGTAAGTGAACAGCAATATATGGCTCATATCAGTAGAGGAATTTTTGTTGAGGAACAGAGGGAGAAATGATTTTAAAACCCATTTGACATATTTATGTTGACAAATTATTTAAAAGAATTACTGCTTTGTCAATAAACATGTTTGTTTGCTGGAATAGGATTGTGACTGGATTTACTTCTAGCTGTTTAAACACTATGATTGTGAAAGACAGTGCTTCTTCAAATGGTTATGAGGGGAAAAAATGAAAATACAAAGGTTGGGGTATTTTAGTGTTTTGCAGTTGCCTAACCTTGCCATGAAAAAGCACTTTTCATTTTCCTAAGGAGACATTGAAATCTTGCTTTTTCAGCGAAGCTAGATTGTATAATTTGTCAGTTTTCCCCATCTGGCAACAGATCTATCCTTAAGAAAAAAAAGCAAAAAGTAAAACAAGAGATGGATTTTTTTTTAAATAAATGTGGGTGAGCATATGTTGAGATGTCTCCTTAACCCGTTTTGGAAACGTGAAGTGAAAATAAATATAAATGTATTTTAGTGTAAAAACATTTTGCTTTTTTCTTCCACATACCCTGATATGCCTGTTCAGTTATGTGAAGACATTAGGGACAGCCACATGGTTGTTTGTTTTTTTTTTATCACATATATGAATCATTTCATACTCCTCAGTAATTTAAATTGGTTCTTTTTCCATAGAAAAACCCCATAAATTTGATTCTGATCTCGTCTAATTTTAGAGCTTTCTGTCTTAAAAGAGTCAAATTGTAGCTGATGAACACATTTTGCATTTTTCCACATTGCATCTGGACTCTTCAGAATGATGGTTTATTTTATTTTATTTTTTCTGCACAGAGAAGAGGAAAAAATATATAGGTCCATGAATCAATCTAGATAATGGGGAAGGCTGAATGTAATAAATAATACAGTAACAACCCTAAACTAATGAGCTGTTGCTAAGGTACATTTCATAGGCTCATCCTCTATATAAAAAGTCACTAATAACCCCTTGGTGTAATCAGATGATAAAGCTTTGCCATAAGGAAACACCTGTGCAATTAGAACTGCAGATTCTTTTGCACGTTTCATTAATTTCAGGATTTTGTAAAGGCACAATGACTACACTAATAATCTAGTCTACTTGACTCCATGTCTACTGGAAACAAAGTGTCTAATTAGATAAAGGTAATTAATTAGAGATAAATGGAGCTAATCAGGCTCAGTTAACACTAATTCTCTGAATTAAGACATTTTGGGACACCTACTATCCCGCTGACTTTGATATTTTGCATTAAGAATAGGTTCTAGAGGAGTCAGAAAATACTGGCATTTGAGAATTGAGCAGTCTTTTGATGGCATATTTAGGCATCTGAAGTGAAAGAAGAGTTTCTTTCATATTTTGCTATTTCACCACCTTTCTATTGCAGCTTTAAGAAATCACTTTGTAGTTATTCCAATCTGTGCTAGTCTCCATATAAATTTTAATAGCCTTTGCTATCATTTTTATTATCTCTGTAGCCCACCAGTGGAAGAAAATCACAAGTTGTTCTCTCTTAAATAAAGAATTAACATGTTACATTAAGGAAATGTCAAGACTCATCAGTCTATATCCTAAAATTCTGATCCTTTAAGGAGAACAAACACCTACAATTCTGATCATTTAATTCTGATTCTTTAAAGAGAACAAACCTCTGCTTTGCAGTGTTGGACTGAAAATTTAGTGGTATGGGGGAAAGATCATTGGCTTTGAAGTCAAAAGACAATTCAGATTTCCACTCTCTCTTGCTAAATGAGTGATCTTAGGAAAAATGCTTAACTTTGAGTTCCTTTGGTTATAAAATGGAAATGATAGTGATGCTAATTTTACGGGGTTGTCATGAGCATTGAACAAGGTAGCTGTGTAAAGACTGGTTATTATTACCTGTTTGTAATTGGGATTGAACACATTAACCTAGCACCGTATCTTGGTTGACTACCAGCTCAAGTGTCAAAAATGTTCCATTTTTATCTCAACCCCATGATAATCTTTGGGCTATGTTTATATATGTAGCAAGGAAGAGATCAAGAATTTTCTCCCAAATAGTCAAATCAGAAAAATAAAAAATCCTGCAAATTCTTTACTTGGAGAATCTGAATTTATCTGCTTTTGTTTTCTACACTAATATAATTAGCCCTCTTGGCGAGATGTTCCACAGCCCACAGGGAATGGACAGTTTGCCCTGGAATTGAACTCTGGGATGTAGCTTAATATGAAGTGGACATTGAAATCTTTCTTTTATAATTTCTTTGGGATATGCCCCTTCCTCTTTCTGTTTTCTGTCCTAATTTATCTGGACTACTCCTAGATTATCTAATGATCTCTTAACTAATATCCCTGCTTCCATTTCTTTTCTCCTATAATTTAGTGTCCTGTAATTCAGTGTTACCAATTTAATCTTCCTCACACAACACTTTCCTCATTCTCTCTCTTGTCAAGATCATAAGAAGATTCCTTGTTAAACTAAAGACTCTACCAAATAGGCAATCAAAGCATCTGTATCTGGTTCATATTATTTATCCAGCTTATCTCCTGCCCTTCTCTGCCAATGGAGCTTTTTATTCCAGGCTAGCCAGCCTTAACTGTTCTTCACCACACCCATCTCTCTTTCTGTGCTCTTGTTCCCCGCCCCCCCCATCTGACAACCTCTCTCCTCTTTTTTCAAGACTTATTTTAAATCCTGCATTACCCTGAGGCCCACCTTGACAACTCTGGCCTATCAAGAGCTTTCTTATCTCTGAAGGCCCACTGCAGTTCTCAGTGACACCATGTTGTTGAGATGCCTGAGGTCAAGAACCATATCCTATTCTTGTATGCAAGGCAGACCTTGCTCACCATCCTCTTCCCCCAGACCTCAGCCTTCACACAGTGTGGCCATCCGGGGCGCTCAGAACTAAACGATACAGGATACATGTCCATAACTAATTTGTGAGGTGTGGCTTGGCCTGGTCCTTGGTAGTCAGGTCTAATGACTTTTGTAGTAACCCTGGGCCTCTTTGCCCACTGGGGCTGGATTCAACCTGGGCTGAGAATTTGTGTTTGGAGGCAAAATTACCTTGATGAGCGGCCTGTTGTATGTTCCTGAGGCTTTGTTTGTGGCTTGCTGGTTATTAGGGTTTTATGACATGCAGTGAGGGAATGCTAGGAAGTGACCATTAGTATGTCATGACAAAACGTTTAGCAAGCAACGGTATTACTGCTCAGCAAACGTTTCAGAAAGGGCTGGGCAACATGGGCTGAATTTGCATTCATTAGAGACCTTTAGTGGAGTTTTTTGGTGAATGCTCTGTATGGGAGGTTTTCCATGGAGAAATGGAGGTTTCCCATGCCAGAGAAATTAAAACTTGTAAGCATTAGATACCCAGGTTGACTTGTTGTGGTTGTTGCAAACATGCCCACATTTTTTTCCTTTTATATATCAGTTTCCTTCTTTCTTTCTTTTTTTTTTTTTTTTAAAGATTTTATTTATTTATTTGACAGAAAGAAAGAGAGCACAAGCAGGGGGAACAGTAGAGGGAGAGGGAGAAGCAGGCTCCCCGCCGAGTAGGGAGCCCGATGCAGGGCTCGATCCCAGGACCCTGGGATCATGATCTGAGCCGAAGGCAGATGCTTAACCATCTGAGCCACCCAGGTGCCCCTCCTTCCTTATTTCTATACCCTTTGGTAGCACCCTCCCAGTACTGACTCCGAGTTTGGCTGTGTGATTTGCTTTGCCATTGACACAGTAGCAAACATATGGCAGAGACTTAAAAATTACTTGGGTATCTGAGCTTGCTCTCTGGCTGTTCTTGGAACCCTGAGCAGCCCTGTGAATGAGCCCAGGCTAGCTTCCTGGATTATGACAGACATGTGGTCCAGTGTCCTCCTTTCCCTAGCCAACAGTCAGCTAACCCCAGAAGTCAAGTGGCCTAGCTGACCGGCAGCTAATCACAGAAGCTCACATGAGTCCAGGTGAGACCAATAGAACAATACACAGAATTGAACTAAATAGTTACTGAATTAAACCTTAGGTTTTGGGATTATTCAATATCCAGCAGCAGATTACTGATACACTGGTGTAGGCTATCTGTTTCACTGCTTAAACTTAGAAGAAATCCAGAGGACATCAAATGTTTGGTCTATAATCTTGGAAGATACATGAGTGGGAGAGTGGTGGTATCTTCAAGAGAAATAGGGAAACAAAGAAACCCTCTCAGTCTTGGGAAATAAGAAAATGGGTTCAGTTTTTGTTATTTGGGCTAATATAGATCAAAGTTTGAGTCAGGACTTCGAGAGAGATGATAGGCCAGAGTTACAGATCTATATACAAGGGATAGCTGAAATTGTGGGATAGGATGAGAATGCAGAGAAAGAAAGACTGGTTGACAAAACTCAGTGGGATTCCCTCTTTTAGTGGCCTGTTAGAAAAGAGGCAAAGGAATCAGAGAAGGAGGAACAGAGGGTCAGGAGGCATAGAATCATGTAGCAGAAGCTCAGGCTGGGGAAAACTGCAAGAAGAACTGAGTGGTCAGCAGAGCTGATTGCTAGAAAGGGCAAGCATGACAGTAATAATGACTACTAACTGAAGTGCAATTTGTAGTTTATGAAGCCCATTTACATACAACTCATTTCAATGCAGCATCATAGATAGAGTCAAGATCATTTTTATGCCTTGTAAATGACACTGTAGGCACAGAGCCAGTAAGTGCTTTATAAATATTACTGGTAAGATGGCAAATTCTGAATGTCTTAAAATGGATTCTGTTTTTACTTACAGGAGGCCACTAGAACTGTAGTTGAATCTGGCGAGAGGAGAGTCATTAGTAGCCTTTAAAGAAGCAGTTTCAGAAGAGTTGGGGGTAGAGAGGATGGTAGTTGGGTAGGAGCAAGACCGTGTGGAGGTAATACAAAGGATATTGGAGGTAAGGAACAGAACACTGTTGAGTGGCAGGAGAACGACATGATAAGACCTTGAGGGGACACCAGGTTTGAAAGGAGGGTAAGGGTGACCAAAGCAAGTTTATAGATAAGGAGAGGGAGAAGTAGAACCTGAAAGGAAGAGAGAAAATAAAAGGGAAAATAAAAGGAGAAAAAAAAATGACAAAAATAAAGAGAAATGAGAAAAAAATATTGAAAAGCAATTTCTGAAGGTATAGAGCACAGGTGAAGAAAGGGCTTAGACTTGAGAAGGACGGAGAGGCTGGTGGGAAGGGGAAAAGGAGGGAAATGACAGCAAGGGATTTTGAGGTAGAGAGGAAGGAAAGTAAATCAGTTCATACCAGAATCTTTAAATCCTGTGCTCATTTTCACTCCAAGAAGAGCAGTTTGCCATCTCAGGAAATGCCTGGCATGGATCTACCTTTATAATGAGACACTTGAAAGATTTCTGGAACTGCCTTCATTAAGCATACTGTCCTTCCTGGGCAGAGACATTTAATTTTGTGATGGAAAAAAAAAATTCTTGGGGTAAAGACCCTGCATGACTTGTGTGTGTGTGTGTGTGCGTGCACGTGCACATACACACATGCACACACACCCTGGGCAAGAAGAGGTACTCTGGGCGAGAGATTGGAAGTCTGGGACCTGGGAGATTGGCCCCAAGGAGTGAGGGGCACCAAAATCAAATTGCATTGCCTGGAATCCAGGGTTGTCTTGAGAGGTGGAGCAGATGCCCTTTTACAGGGAAGAGATCCTAATTGAAAAGTACCTTCTTACCTAGTTCTGGAAATCTACCATCAGGACTTCCTTCCAGTGACTCAAGGCTTCTGCTTACTGCTTCAAGACAATACTTCTGGGAGGAGAAATCCACTAAACCTCAGGGTTTATTAGATTTTTCCTGAGAGCAAGTTTTGTTGGAGGATGAGGATGAGGACTGATGAGGAAGAAGTTGCCTTTGGATGCAAACAGAATACAGAAAGAGATCAGAAATCACCAAGTCTTCTACATTCCTCACATCCTACAGCTCATGCAAGAAGTTCTGTGCATGCTCCTCAGTTTCTCTCACCTTAATCCCCACCACCAGCATAATCACTCAACCACTCTCTCAAGATGCCTGATACATTATTGGTGCTCAATAAATGTGTGGATGAATGAATAAATAGCTTCCAACTGGCCTCTCCCTCCAAGTTTGGTCCCCTGCAACCCGTTCATCAGCATGCTGCTTTCCTAATGATCCTTCTAAAGCCCAGTGTGACCTATTTAAAGTCCTTCATAGCACCTCATTACAGGATCAAGTCAAAACTACTTAGCTTGGAATACATGGCCCTTCATGATCCAAATCCTACAGCCCCTTCCCGATTTGGCATCTCACAGAGACCCCATGTGTGCAGAAACACATTGACAAACACCCCCAGACTTGATGAACCATATTAAACTACTTCTAGGTCCATGATCACCTGAGATATTTCACGCTGTACTTTGCCTGAGTTGTTTCTTCCTAGAACACTCTACCCCATGCCGTGTCCAACTGGGAAACATCTACCTGTATTTTCAGTTTAAATAATTCCTCCTCAGTGAAGCTCTCATGAGCTCCTAAATTGAGGTACCAATCTCTTTTACTTGCCTTCCTTGTATCTAGCTCTGTTATAGCACCTGTCTCAACTGAACAGCATTTATTTGTGGACATGAGTATCTCCCCACCAGATGATCATGTCCCTGGAAAGCAGGACCATTTACATCTTGTCACTGTATCTTCAAACCAGGCATCTATTATGTTCTTAAATGTTTAATTGAGAATTTAGGCTGAGACTGCTTAAGGCCAAGTTCCCTTCCTTCTCCCTTTTCCAATTAATTGTCCTGGTATAGCATTATCTCAGTTACTTTCTTTGTAAAACAAGAGTATAATTGTGGATCTTTTTTTAGATTGCCTACTAACCATCTAGCCCCAGAGTGAAAGCCCACAGAGGGCCATTCGATTCCACTCTCTGACTCTAGAAGTGCCCTAAACCCCACGTCTAGAGCCTGGCAGAGTTCAGCAGGCACCTGCATCCTCCCCCACTACAGGTACTGTTGGGCAGGAGGTGGCTTTTGGTTCTCTCATGACTGTGTTCTGACATTTATTGGGCATCTGGCTTTAGAGGGGCAGGCAAGTGAGTCCACTGGAAAGATGCACAGTAGCCGTGAAGATCCCACTCACAACATTACTTCTGCTTTCCCTTATCTTGGAGGCTTCTCTTTGCCATTTGCCTGAGATGTTTCCAGGTGGGCTTCCTTGTGATGTAAATTTGTTCTATTATCTGGTCCACAGTCCAGTGAGTTTATAGACACAACTATTTTCTAAAGCTGCCCAGCAAGATGTCCCCATAATAGAACCTCTATCCTCAGAGACAGCAGTAAGGTTTTCATTCTCCTCTAGGTTTCCTGAGAAGCCAGTAGGCTAGCTTTGGTGTGGCCTACATATTCTAGTGCCTTTTTAGGAAGGAGTGCTCACTGTCCACATTATTCATAGACATTGAGTCAGCTTTTCAAATGGGAAATTGAAGCAAAACACATAACGGCGGGTGGGGGGAGAGATGAATGTTGGCAACCAGTGCCTTCAGCCTTGGAAGATCATGTTCTGAATTCTCTTCCACGAGATAGCTTAATCCTTCTTATATCTAAGAGTGAAGTTACCGAAGGGGCAGATTCATGGCTACATAATCAAACTGTGTGATAGGAGCCAAAGTCACTGCTTCCTGGATGATTTCTACAGAGCCCACTTCTTTCATCCTGCTCTAGTACAGACCTGTGCTTCAATGAACAGCAAGTGCCTTTCTCATTGGTGTGGACTGACATTATCAAGGGCCAAGTTTTAAAGGCCAGAAAATGCCTGAATCTGGAAAGTGGCTGAAGCAACTGAGTCAAGGCTCCAAACACTGGATTAGGAATCAAATGACCTTTTGATTTTAATTTTTGGGCGCCTGGGTGGCTCAGTTGGTTGAGCGACTGCCTTCGGCTCAGGTCATGATCCTGGAGTCCCGGGATCGAGTCCCGCATCGGGCTCCCTGCTCGGCAGGGAGCCTGCTTCTCCCTCTGACCCTCCCCCCTCTCATGTGCTCTCTGTCTCTCTCATTCTCTCTGTCTCAAATAAATAAATAAAATCTTTAAAAAAAAAAAAAAAAAAAAAAAAAAAAAGAAAAGATTTTAATTTTTTAGTCATGTCCTGTCTATTCTTATAGAGGACTTATGATTCAGTTATCTCCTTTTATTCAGTGAGTGTTCCTATGGAGCTATTAGTTATTTAATAAACCACAATCTGGCAGAAACAAAGGACTTATTTGAAATATTTCTTCACAGGAAATATACATTCTCTTTCTAGCACACTGAAAGTTTGCATAAGTGTTCTTCTTATAGGCCAGCTGAGCAAGGGAAAGCATTGTTGTGAGAGAAATTTAACTGCATTGCAGTGGCCAAATATTTAATACTTTAAAGAGGAAGTTCTAAAATTTAATAGTTGATTTTATTATTACTCTTTGGATATAATTAACTAGGGATGCACTTTAAACTGCTTTATTCTGGCTATTGAAATGGATTTTATGGTTTACACTGGGGAAAAAAAAATTCTGTCAGACCATGGGCCTCTCCCTTGGTGCACATTATTAGAGTCTTTTTAGAGACAAGCAAGCAATTTTGCTGTCATTGGTCTTGTTCAAATAGAGTATGTTTATCTATGCAATACTCTTGGGAAAGGGTGTCAGGAAAGGATCACCAGTTAGCAGCTGACATAGCTCCTGCACATTCGTCGACAAAGCTCTCAAATAGTAAATGAACACATATATTTCATTTTTTATGTGGCTGATAAAATGTTATATCATTAAGTCAAAAGAACATATTTGTTCCATCCAACTTGAGTTTAGAACTAGCTCTCACTTCTAATACAAATCAGGGCCCTGCGACTCCACAAAGCATGCTCTGCAGAAACCAAACAGCTGTTCAGGACTTGAGGGAAAGCAGGTCTTTACACATTGAATACCAACTCTTTAATGGTCTGTTGGCATATTCCTGATCTGTTCCCAGATATTGAAATGCCAAGTGGGCTTTGGAGAAATCTAAGTCTTTCTGAATGTTTAGTTTAACTTGTGTATTGTTTTATTTCAAATACTGAATTCTCATCTCTTTGCTCTATCAAATTGAAGCATCCATTCACTAAATATTGAGCAAAAAACAACAAATAAGCAGCAAGTACTAATCTGGGCTCTTGCAAAAAAGTGTACAATATAAATAAGGCACTTGCCTTCAAGGAACTTACGATCTGGTGAGTATGATGAATGAGCAAGCAGAAAATCTAATTACAAATCAGAAATGCTATGAAGAGGGGAGCCTGGCTGGCTTATTTGGTAGAGCATGCAACTCTTAATCTCAGGGTTGTGAGCTCGAGCTCTGTGTTGGTTGTAGAGATTACTTAAGGAAATTAAAAAAAAAAAAGTAAGAAATGCTATGAAGAAAGAGAATTAGGGCTGAAGTGAGAGAGACCTGAGGCCTTGGTTTTCTCATATGTCAAATTTAAATAGTGAGACCTACTTTGTAGAGTTGGGGATTAAATGAAACAGAACAATGTAGATACATTTCTTAATGCAGTGCTCAGTATGAAGTCAGAGATCAAACATATAGTTAAATACATGGATCCAGATAGGATCCATGGTGTATTTGGTTGGTAACATTAATGCCCCACATGTCTTCACATTTTGAAGTGATGTCACAGAGAACAAGGAGTAGTCATTCTTTTTTTTTTTTTTTTGAGGTAATCTCTGCACCCAATGTGGAGCTCGAACTCACAACCCCAAGAACAAGAGTTGCATGCTCCACTGACAGCCAGCCAGGCGCCCCAGTCATTTTGCCATTTCTTGCCGTTTATTTGTGAGCATAAAAGCGTGACAGTTTACCAATTGGTTTCTCTTAAAGTATTCACCTGATACTTTGCTTACAGAACTCTTCCAGCTCCTTTGAATGGCACAGTTTTCCTTGGGGCCTTTTCAAGGAACCTCTCACAGTGGAAACTCACCTTCTCACTCCAGTTTTATTGAAAGTTTGGATTCTTCTATAAAGCATCTGAATCCTAGGGTTCTTTTTCACCTCTTGAGACCTAGAGAAATCCTTGCCTAGAGAAATCCTTGATTTGGGATATAAACAGTCTTGTGAGGTGGGTATTGTCATTTGCATTTTTTAAACACCAAGAAATAGAAGCTCAAGGAGGTTAAGTAGCTTGCCCAGGGTTATGAAACTAAAAAGTGACATAGAATTTGTACTTATATCAATTATTTTATTAACCCATGTATTGAGTACCTGCTATGTTCCGGGCCTATCCTGGGGTAGATGGTGATGATATACCATTAAAGGAGAAGCAGGCAGTAAGTAAACAGAAGTGTGAAGATGCTGTGAAGGAGAGACACAAAGGAGAGTGGGAACATGTATCATATAGTTGGAGGCTTCTGTGAGGAATACCATTGAGATCCAGAGGGTAAGGTAGATAAAAGAGTGTTTGGGGTGTGTGTGGTCATTGCCTGGGGAAGAGGCTGTCCTCGGCAGATGGAACAGCATGTACAAAAGACCTGAGGCAGAAAACAACATGGGGTGTCTTCAGGGAACTGCAAAAAGGTAATTGTGCCTGGGTTTTAAAGACCAAGGGGGATTGACATAAGACAAGGATGTTGAGGAAGGTTATGAGCCAAATCACATAGGACCTCGTTGGCTTTGTTAGAGATAGGGACTTTATCCTAATCTCAATAAGAAGTCATTAAAGGACTTTAAGCTGGGAAATGATTTAATCACTTTGATTTTTTTTTTTAAGATACTGCTGACTACTTGTGGAGAATGGAGTGGGAAAGAGGAACAACTAAGGAAGTAGGAAGACTAATTAGAAGGCTATTGCAATAGTCTAGATAGTAAATAATGGTGGTTTGGATCAGGGTGGTGATGGAGGGGATGGAGAGAACTGAATGGGTCCCAGAGATATTTAGGAGGTAAACCTCTTTTCTTTTTTAAGTTTTATTAATTTAAGTAATCTCTACACCCAACGTGGGGCTTGAACTCACCACCCCAAGATCAAGAGTTGCATGTTCTTCCGACTGAGCCAGCCAGCCGCTCCTAGGAGGCAAACTTTTTGATTAAATCATTTGGAATTCTTTCAATTGCAATAGAATACTGAATAATTGAAGCTGACTTAAAAAGTAGAGGGAATGTGTTGATTTATATAACTATAATATGTGGAGGTAGGGCTGGGTTCAGGTAAAGCTCAATGAAGTCTCTAGGGGACTGGTCTCTGTTGGACTCTGTTTTACCTTCTGCCATATATGTTTTATCAAAGGGGGACTACCATCATGCTCCCAGGGTGGCTGCCAGGGTCTCCAAGGCTGCATGCCTCTTTCTTTACATCCTGTTTGAAAAAGACAGTATCTTCATTCTGGCATTCTCAGCAAAAGCCTCACGTCTCACTCTGATTAGACCACCTTAAGTCTCATGCCTATTTGTGAAGTAGTTACTGAGGCTAGGAAGATAGAATGTTCTCACTGACTAAACCTAAGCCATGAGCTTCAAAACTAGACCTGTGGGGTCAGCTTTCTTTTAAACCATGTGGTTCACCAATGGAAATGGAGATTGTTGAGAAAGGAGAAAGGAGGAATGTATGCTGGACTCAGCAAAAGTCTTCTCTGTTAATGGATTGGAAGTCAGGGTTTAGGGAGATGCGGGTCAAAGATTCACTCTTCTGGTGGTATTGCACATTGAGGTGGGGAGCAAGAGAAGCAGGTGTATGGAAGTTGATGAGTTCAGCTGTGTTTATAGGGCTGAGAGACATCCAAAGGAAGATGTCAGCTAGGCAGTTGGATTTGCCAGCCTACAGCTCAGAGGTGTTGGCTGAAGCCAGAGGTTTGTGTGTTGTTGACCTACTGGATCCCAAAACTTGTGCTTTTAATCAGAAGACATATTTTACATTATTTTTAAGTCCCTTCAATTGTTACAGCAACTTTCAGTGACCAGGGAATATTTAATCACAAAATGATTATATATCTCACTTATATATTCTTTTTTTTTTAAGTTAAAAGCGTTTACTGATTTTTTCTTTTTTATTATTATGTTAATCACCCTACATTACATCATTAGTTTTTGATGTAGTGTTCCATGATTCACTGTTTGTGTATAACACCCAGTGCTCCATTCAGTATGTGCCCTCTTTAATACCCATCACCAGGCTAACCCATCCCCCCACCCCCTCCCCTCTAGAACCCTCAGTTTGTTTCTCAGAGTCCATAGTCTCTCGTGGTTTGTCTTGCCCTCCAATTTCCCCCCCTTCGTTTTACCCTTCCTACTATCTTCTTTTTTTTAACGTATAATGTATTATTTGTTTCAGAGGTACAGGTCTGTGATTCAGCAGTCTTACACAATTCACAGCGCTCACTATGTTTGCAACTATTGCTTTCCTATTTTATAGATGGGAAAACTGAGGCATGAAAAGGTTATGTCTAAGCTCATAGAGCTAATGAAGAATAGTACTGGGATTTGAACTAAGAAAGTCTGACTCCAGAGACCTCATTCTTTCTTTCTTTCTTTCTTTATTGTTAAGATTTTTATTTATTTATTTGAGAGAGAGGGAGAGAGCAGGAGCAAAGTGGAAGGGCAGAGGGAGAGAGAGAAGCAGATTCCCCATTGAGCAGTGAACCTGATGAGTATAGGGGCTCTATCCCAGGACCCCAGGATCATGACCTGAACCAAAGGGAGATGCTTAACTCACTGAGCCACCCAGGTGCCCCTCCAGAGACCTTATTCTTAATCTCTGTTCATACTATTCCGCTCTCAAAAGGAGGGGAGTGGAGGTGCCTGGATGGCACAGTCAGTTAAGCATCTGACTCTTGGTTTCGGCTCAGGTCGTGATCTCAGGCTTGTGAGATTGAGTCCTGCACTGCGTTCCACCCTTGGTGCAGAGTCTGCTTAAGTTTCTCTCTCCCTCTGCTCCTTCCCCCCACTTCTCTCTCTTTCAAATAAATAAATATTAAAAAATTAAAAAGGGGAATGCCTTAGATGATCACTTAATCACTTTCTTACACAGAGCATAATGGTTGCTCTGAGTAATTCTTGATTCCCTCTGGGATGCTGGTCTTGGGTCTGAACTGCTTTTGAAATAACACAGCCTTAGAGGTGAGCATTCCCGTTTGCAGTGATCATCTTGGACATCAGCATGGCAAGTGGGGAAAAGAGCTATCATAGAGACATGAAACAGCTGAGCAAACCAAAGGACACAGGCAACCACAAGTGGTTTTAGTACCTCTCTAGGCTTCTCTTGCCCATTCTTGCTAAATCCTTATCTTTCTTAAGCTGCTTTTGATAGCATGGCAGAGCTGGGAAAGGCTGGTGAGGCTGTATAGTTCCATGACTTTTTCCTTAAGCAAAACAGAAATGGTAGTCCTATCCTGTCATTTGGTATTATGTGTGCCTCTTTGTTCCCATTAGTATGGATAATTAAGAGCTAAGGATAAACCAACACTCTCTTTTTTTCCTACTGAAGTATAATATCCATCGCTTTTTCTTCTCGATGAATAATATAACAAGCATGAGGACAACAAGCCTACCCCATGTATTAAATAGGCAAACCTCTGAACTACCCACATTATTTAGTAAGAGGATTTTTTTTCCCCTGAATCAGATGTTGATTATAATGGTCAAAATAATCCTTGGCACTTTCTCTAAGCTTGCTCATTATCATTCAATATGTTCAACAGAATTATTAAATTTAAAATAATACGGTGCACCTGGTTGAGATGACGATGAGAGATTTGGCTTCCTGTCTCTTCGTTAAGGATGAATTCAGCCCAAGGGTGTACTATGAACTTGGCAAATAGCATTATAATAGTGAGAGAATGTTGCCTATTGAGTAACAGGAGTTGATGATTAAATTTAAGTGTGTACTGTCCACATAAAACAAATAATGCTCTTTTTTTTAAACTTTTACTGTGAACATTCATCACTGGTGCCGAAGATGCACAGTTGCTAATTATTGTGTTTTTAACTTGTAATATACTGTAAATTTTGTATAATACTACTGTGACCTTATACAGAATAGAAAAAATGACAGGAGGCCTATAATTATTGTATGGGGAAGAAATGCCTATAATTATCTACTATTTTTAGGACCAGCGTGCATGGCCTCTTAATTTACATAAGCTTTAGACATTCACACATTTTCTGTCTTTGCTTGTGGATGATAAATTTTGCTCAAATGAAATCAGAAGACATACTGTTAGATGAGGAGTTAGCCAACTGGGAGCTTGATTACAGTGAACAGCACAAGCTTTGGTGCCAGCTAAAAAGGGAGCATTTATTTGGATAGGATTTATTTAAGGCAAGATTCAAAACATTAAAAAAAAAAACCCACCATATTACTATTTTGGGGCCTGATAACATGTGATTATTTTTTAGAGAATTGGTTAGATTACCTTGTGGAAAAGCATTAACCTAACAAAGAGAAAACCTCTAGGATATTTATCACATGGAGGGTAATGACAGCATGTTCTTATTAGAGATGAATATTTTGTGCTCATTAAGGTTACCCCCTTGAGTGCTCAAAGATGCAAAGTGCATTGCAGTGAAGTACTATATTGTCCTGTGAGCACTTGCTGTTGGCTGGGGGGTTTTATTCCAAATTAAGGGGCCTCTCGAAAAGACCCAGCCCTGGCAGGGCCTGTGTGACAGCCACTGGGCAAATCAAAGAGACTGGGAGATTTCCAATTCAAACACTCCAGGCATATATCTACGAGAATCAGGAGTGATACCAAGAAGCCTCTGGTCCCCTAATGTGGGATAGCAGGTGGGAAGGGCATGGATGGACTTGGTCCCTGAAGAGCCTGCAGGTGAACCCCACTTAAAGGAAATGCACTACACAAGATTCTAAACTGAAACTGTAGGGAAACTTAAACTCAAACTCTCCACTTTATGAAAGGGTCACTAAAAAAATAATTAAAAGTGACTTCCCCGGGCGCCTGGGTGGCTCAGTTGGTTAAGCGACTGCCTTCAGCTCAGGTCGTGATCCTGGAGTCCCGGGATCGAGTCCCGCATCGGGCTCCCTGCTCAGCGGG
Source organism: Neomonachus schauinslandi (assembly GCF_002201575.2). NCBI lineage: Eukaryota > Metazoa > Chordata > Mammalia > Carnivora > Phocidae > Neomonachus > Neomonachus schauinslandi. The sequence continues at coordinate 74,938,114 of NC_058406.1, read as the reverse complement.
GAGTCTGCTTCTCCCTCTGACCCTCCCCCCTCTCATGCTCTCTCTATCTCATTCTCTCTCTCAAATAAATAAATAAAATCTTAAAAAAAAAAAAAAAAAGTGACTTCCCCAAAGTAGTACGTTTTTCTGAAGCATATAATATATGATTGTTTTTGTTTTATTTGCTTTTTAGAAAATGATTATTACTTTTATTAGCTTAGTGAAAAATTACACATATGCAAATTACAATTTAAAAGGTTACATACCAAAAAAAAGATTACATAAACTATTGAAAGATATTTTAAGAAAAATATAACTTAACCCAACCCCACCCTTTCCCTCATATTTTTAAATCTAAGGCATGGCAGAAAAGCAAGTTAAAAGTTCTGGTTGGTTTGTTGGTTTATCAGGGTTTTTGATGACCAGGTGATGGATAATTCTAAATGACTAGGAGTTGACAGGATGTTTAGATGTGCATCATGTCCAAGGGCTCAGGGCCCATACACTCCTAGGCTAGTTAATCTATGGTTTTTGCAATATCTATCTTTAAAAAATAAGGATACTTTAAAAAAAATCGCAATACAATTGTTACATCTAAAAAAATTTAACAGTTCCTTAAAAGCATCATTCATCAAGTCAGAGTTCAGATCTCATGTCTCTAGTTGTCTTATAGTTTTTTTCTGCATTTGGTTTGTTACTTGTTTTTGCTTTTTACATTTCATTTGTTTGAATCAGGACCCAAAGAAGGTTACCGATAGTATCAATTGCATCCTTGTGGTATCATTTACCATATTCACCTATCCCCTATATTTCTTATTAGACACTAGTTAGATCTAAAAGCTCATTTAAATTCAGATTTGGATTTTTGACAAGACTCTCATGGGTGTATTGTGTTCTTTTATCAGGAGGCCCATATGTCTATCTCTCTTTCTCTTTTTGTGGTGGTAGCAACTGTTGACTATCATAGCTTAAATCCATTATTTTACTGAGAATTGCAAAATGGTGATAATTCTATCATTTCATTCCCATGTTTAATCTAGATTACTTCTATAGTTTTGTTAACTATTTAGTTACCTAGGGTATGACTGCTTTGACCAAAATTCCATTTGCTTCTCTTTCTTTTGGTGATATACTTTGGATTTGTGTAGATATAGAAATCTTCACGGGTTTTCAGTAAGTTGCTGGAGTATAGAGATACTTAGTGAATAGGTGGTCCCTTCCACACACTCAGACATTCATATATTTTCCTTAGAGATAATGCATCTTAACCCCTTTCAAACTTTACTTACCATTTCCACCTTTGAGGTGGTAGAGATTACTTCTCTGACTTGTGTTAGAGTTGCCTTTATGCCTATGTCCCCTATTAGACATAGGCAACTTGAGGGCAAGGTCTCTGATTCTTAATTTTTTTAATCCTCCACACCCAGTACAATGCTTAACCCGTAGTAAGAGTTCGATAAATATATGTTCTCTGAAAGAATAAGTGAATGGTGAAGCCTTGGGGAAAGCTATTGGTAATCAGCAGTGTGGTTTGGTAGAAAGTACAGTAGTCTAGGACTCAGTTGGACTTGGGCTCAAGTCAAAAGTCTTCTGGTTTTTGTTCTTGGTCAAAATGCTCCCAGTTTCTGCTCTATAAAAATAGCACCTGCCCTGGCACTCTCACAAGGTTATTGTCAGGATTACCAATTCAGTACGGAGCTGTGGTTAAAGACAAGGACTTGGCAGCTGCAGATCAGTGTGACAGGTGCCCACTATTTACCCTCTATGAGCCTGTGAAGTCTCCTGTAAAATGAGAATAACAATAACTACCTCTCAGGATTCTGGTAAACAATTATGTTAAGTAAACCTTCAGTAAAAGGTCTGTGTTATTTTTATGTGACATTGCTTTGGTAAATTAGAGATGGTATGCAGAACGATTATCATTAAAAGTAATGTTTTCCATGACTTGTATATTCTCCATCTTTGAAACTGTCTTCCTCCTCAAAATGCTTTAAAAGTGATTAAAAGATGGAGTTGTTGGTTTAGTGTTCACCAACTGAGGCTTGTTATTGTCAGAAGGCCAGTCTGGTTTGACTTGTTTTCCCTGGTTCTGGCACTAGCTGAGGGCTGGCTAGGAGAAAAACCCTGGATGAAAGACATCCTGGCAGTGAGAACATTAACACACGCTCTTGAGCCAGGAGGTAGGTGTTAATGTCTCTAGCTGGATTCCTAGTGGCAGAGATATTTAACACCTTCCTGGGATCCAGGAACCAGGCATCCTCTCTTTAAACCTAACTTGGCAGGTAAAAGGGAGAGAGAGCTTTTCCAGTTGAGCTGTTGAGAAAGTACAGAAAGCTCTATATCACAAAAACAGAAGCCAGTTATCAGAGGATGAAGCCTAAATGGAGAAGGGGTCTTCTCTAATTGGATTGTTTGGAGAGGGACTCTGGTTGACTTTCCCCAACAAACCTCACAAGTGTGGGCCAGTGGGGATTTTAGGAAAGTAGTGGTTCTAGGACAGGGTAAGGATGTGTGACGTTCAGGACAGGTTGGAGGTCCACATCTGGATGCATCCTGAAGTATGATACTGTGACAAGCATGGTTGTTTAAGTGATTCTGCTTCCCAGAGGACCAAGAGTTCCTTTCTGGGGACAAGGTGTAAATGCAGGAACTCAGTGGAACCAATTCCTCAGGAGAAAGAATGGGAAGTAGAATGCCTCAACCAAGTTGCCCTTTGAAGGTTAACTAGCTTGGGGTCAATTTGGAGAATGCTATGGATGTCTTAGCCGCAAAGTTCATGGTGGAAGTCAGACAACTCCAAGAACTAGTAAAAAGTCCTTCTTTATCAGGGTTTGACTGACAGCAGTGGTGAATTTTGACTTAGACTGAGCTTAAAATGTACTTATTTTCTCTCCAAAGCTGAGGCCCATTTGCACAACAAGCAAAAAGACAAGGTAAACAACTTCTGTTTAGACTTTCCAAGGTCTCTTTCCCTGGATGACATCTCAAAAACTATATGACACCACCTCACCCTGGAGTGAACCCAAACACTGGGGATCCTTTCAACATCCAAAAAGGGTCACTTCTTTGAAATGTGATGACTCCCTAGAATGACTTTCTCATTTAAATTACATGGATATCAGAGGAGTCCAGGCCAGGAGGTGAAGCAGAGCAAACTCACACTCTTTGACTATAAAAGAAAATGCATATTTTTGATGAGCCTGCACCGCCTGCCTTCTCAGTCTTAGAATGATGTTTTCTTCCCCTTTTGCCTACAAGGAATGTTGTAAGTAGGCATAAACAAATGCCTTCATTATTTATTTATCCTAGTCGTGCTGCACTAAATCATTCTACGTGGGAAATTTGCTATTTTGTTTGGCTGGCAACTGCTCAAGCTAATAGGCTATGAGAGTCTTCTTTGGGGTTAGCACTTGGAATTATTCTAGTACAAATGAACACCCATTGGACTGAAAATTGTTACAAAAACTAGCAGCATGAGATTGGGTTAAAAACTCCATCACTCTGACCTCTGGCACCTTGTAGCCCAGGATGTATTGTGAATTTAAGGATAATCACCTCTCCACTTGGGCTGTGCTCAAGTATGTCACAGAGTCCTGAATGAATGCCTGTCTTAGAAATCAGACTAATAGGGAGTTTTCCTAAGTTTTCTTCAGAGTGATTATCCCTATTATTGAAGAAATGGTAAGCAATAGCAGGTTTTTCAAATGAAAACTCTGGTTTGGTTGATTGTTAAATACTGTGTTTTGTGCCATACTGAGCAGAGTCTTTGAGCACTATGTCTCCACATTCGTTTCATGAAACTCCCAGAGACTAGGCTAGAGATCCAGCTGGGATGGACATATAGACATCTACCCCCACACCAGCAACCATTTGACTGTCCTGCTTCTGTCAATGACATCACCCATTGTCCTAATTTCCTAGGCCTATGAACACTTATTCCTGAAAATTCATCCTTTGCTGTTCCTCTCAAATATGGCTAGTCCTTTTCACTTCCCTCAACATCACCCTAATACAGGCCCACAAACCCAAATGACCATACACATTCCAAGTCTTCTTTCTGCCACCACAAGTCTTCATAATTATTTATTTATGTAGGTTGGGCACTATGCTACATATAATGGGTCATTTTATTTAATGCAAACAACCATGCTTATAAGAGGTAAATACTCTTTTTATGCCAATTTTCAGGTGCCTTGCTTGTGGTCACATGGCAAAAAGGGCTGGGATTTGAATCTAAATGTGGTAGACTAATTGCATTTATGGCCCAAATTCTTCACTCCTTTCTGTATCTTTGTCTTTTTCCACGTGACTTTTTAATCCTCCTATAAAGAGGTAGAGCCCATCTTCCTGAGCCTTGAGGCTTAGCTCAGCCATGTGACTTGCTTTGGTCAATGGGATGATAATAGATGTGATATAAGCAGAAGCTTGCACATTTTTGTTTGCACTCTTGTCCTCTGCCATGGCCATGAGGAAGAACATGTCCATGTTGGCCTGCTGGAGGGTGAAAGACCCATTGATAAGATCCAGGTCACCCCAGTTAGCCTAGCCTTGGTCATCTTAGATCAGATTATAGCTAACCAAGACAGCAGAGCTGCCCAGCTGCCTAAGCTCCAAAATCCATTACACAATAACTTTTGATGAAGTCATCTTCTTGTTAAAAACCAGCCTACCAACCAGTTAGTCAACCTATCTATTTCTCTTCAATAACTACATACTGCCTAAAAGATAAAATACAGACTTCTGACTTCCAGCCTGTAAGAAGCTTGGAAGTCATCACTGTCCAGACAACAAGTAAAAAGCTGAACAAGCAAACAATAATTCTTCTTAGATCTGTCAGAGAAGTGATGGTATAGGGAAAACCACTGCCCCCCAAATCAAAAAGACAGACAAGCAGATACAGAGAATCACAATTTACCTGAACAGAAACTCATAAGCAGAAACCTCTATAGAAACCAGTGCTGTGGTAGAAAACCTTGCATTATAATTGACAAATTGCTAAAAGCTCAGTATGGATAGGTCTGTGTGTTAAAAACTACGGGGTGGTGGGGAGAGACTTCACACTCTTTCAAGTTTTACCTCTTGGAACTCTACCAAGTACTCATAGAGAAGACTGGAGAAAAATAAAAATTCCCTTTGTGCTTCTGGTGGTCGGTGGGAAGGGGAGTGGCCATACTGAAATATGACAGAGCATTCTGTTCTTCTTAACAAGACCTGCCCTTAGAGAACCTATTTTACTAGAGCCTAATCTATTGGGGTTTTGACAGAGTCTAATCAGCCTAGGGGAAGGGAAATACCCAACTCCTGCCCCCTCCAGTCATTCTATCCCACCTCAGACTGAGGAAAAAACTGAGCGGCATTTGTGACATTCACGGCCAAGGGGCACAGGCTCACTAAAAGACTGAGACCTAATCATAGGACTATAGAACACTCCTCCTACCCCCCATCTTACCACAACATCATTAAGGCCTATTTACCGCAGTTCCTCTTACCAAGTATATTATGTTTGGATTTTAACAGAGAATTACAAGGCATACTAAAGGGGGGAAAAAAAACCCCATGGTCTGAAGAAACACAGTAACCATTAGAATGAGACTGAGATATGCCTGGGATGTTGGAATTATCAAACTGTGCATTTAAGACACCTATGATTAATATGCTGAGGACCATAGTGGAAAAAAGTAGACAACATGTAAGAACATATGGATAATTTAAGCAAAGAGATACAAATTCTAAGAAAGAATGTAAAAAAGAAATGCTAGAGATCAAAAACACTGACAAAAATGAAGACTGTCTTTGATGGGCTTGTGAGTAGACTGAATATGGCTGAGGAAAGAATCTCTGAGCTTGAGGATATGCCAATAGAAACTTCCAAAACTGAAAAGCAAAGAAAAAAAAAAGACTGAGGAAAAAAAAGAGGAACAGATTATCCAAGAACTGTGGCAAAACTACAAAAGGCAAAATGAGAATACTAGAAGGAGAAGACAGAGAATAGAAACAGAAGAAATATTTCAAACAACAATGACTAACAATGTCCTCAAATTAATGTTGGACATCAAACTATAGATCTAGGAAGCTCAGAGAACACCAGTCAGGATAAATGTAAAAGAAAAACTATACTTAGGCATAGCATATTCAAATTGTGGAAAATCAAAGATAAAGAAAAAATTTGAAAGAAAAAAAAATAACCAAAAAAAGAAAAACCAGAGGGGAAAAAACTACCCATAGAAAAGTAAAGACAAGAATTACCTCTGACTTCTCCCTTAAAAACCATGTAAGCAAGAAGAGATTGGAGGGTTGAGAGAAAAAAAAACACCAATCTAGAGTTCTGCGTCTATGAAATTATCCTTCAAAAGGAAAGGAAGAGTAAAGACTTCCTCGGACAAATACTGAGGGAATTTGTTGCCAGTAGACCTATCTTGATAAAATGTTAAAAGAAGTTCTTCAGAGACAAGGAAATTCATATAGGTAAAAAACTTGGATCTGCATAAAGAAAGGAAGAGTGTTAGAGAAGAAATAAGTGAAGGTAAATAAAAACTTTTATTTTTCTTATTCTTAATTGATCTAACAAATAATAGTTTGTTCAAAATAATAATAACAATAATATATTCCATTATGTTTGCTTGGGGTGTGTGTATATATACTTGTGTATAAGTGAAATGACTGACAGCAATGATACAAGAGGCAAGAGAGAGGAATTAGGAATATATTGCATTAAAAATTACTTGCACTACCCAGGAAGCAGTAGAGTGTTATTTGAAAATAGACCCAGATTAGTTGTAAATATATATTACAAACTCCAGGCAACCACTAAAAAAGTAAAAAAGAAAAAAGTTTACATGAGAAAATGGAATCATATGAAATGTTCAATTAAAACCACAAAAGGCAAAAAAAAAAAAAAAACAACCCTGAAAGACAAAAAATATTAACAAAAAACAGGGGCAATGAATAGAAAAGAGTAACAAATATGGTAGCTATTAATCCAGCTATACCAATAATCACTTTAAATATCACTGGTCTAAATACATCTATTAAAAGACAAAGATTGTCAAAGTGGATCAAAACACAAGATCCGAATATATGCTGTCTACAAAAATGCACTTTAAATGTTGATTGATTGATTGATTTGACACAGAGAGAGCACAAGTAGGGGAAGCAGCAGGCAGTGGGAGAGCAGGGCTCAATCCCAGGGCCCTGGGATCATGACCTGAGCTGAAGGCAGCCACTTAACGACTGAGCCACCCAGGTGCCCCAAGAAATGCACTTTAAATATAAGGAAACTTAAAGTTTAAAGTAAAGGGATGGAGAAAGATCTACCATGCTAATACTAATCAAAATAGCTGTAGTGGCTATATTAATTTCAGGTAGAGCAAACTTCAGAGCAAGGAAAATTAGAGAAATTATTTAAAAAGGGACATTACATGATGATAAAGGTGTCATACTTCAAGAAGACATCACAATCCTTAATGTGAGTCCCTCACAATAGAGCATCAAAATACCTGAGGCAAAAACTGAGAGGACTGCAAGGAAAAAGAAATGAATCCACTATTATAATTGGAGACGTCAACATTCCTCTATTAGAAATGGACAGATCCAGGGGCGCCTGGGTGGCTCAGTAGATTAAGCACCCAACTCTTGATTTTGGCTCAGGTCATGATCTCAGGGTCATGAGATTGAGCCCTGCTTCAGGCTCCATGCTGGGCGTGGAGCCTGCTTTGGATTCTTTCTCTCCCTCTCCCCCCGCCCCTACTTGCACACACACGTGTGCACTCTCTCTCTCTAGAAAAAGAAAAAAAAAAAGAAATGGACAGATCCAGCAAGCATAAAATCAGTAAGAATATAGTTGAACTCAATAGCACAGTCAACTAGATATGATGGACATCTATGGACTACTTCATCCAACAACAGCAGAATACACATTCTTCTCAAGATCACATGGAACATACACCAAAATAGACTAGATTTGGGGCCATAAAACATACTTCAAAAAATTTAAAAGACTATAAATCATACAATGTATGCTCTCAGAATAAAATGGAATTAAACTAGAAATCAAAAACAGAAAAAATAGCTGAAAATCCCAAAATGCTTAGAGATTAATGCACTTTTGAATAACACATGGGTCAAAGAGGAAATCTCAAAGGAAATTTAAAAATATTGTAAACCAAAAAAAATAAAAAATAAAAATATTGTAAACCAAATGAAAATGAAAATACAGCTTATCAAAATTTGTGGGAAGCAGTGAAAGCAGTGTGAAGAGAGAAAATTATAGCTGAATGCATATATTAGAAAAGAAGAAAAATCTAAAATCAATAATCCAAGCTTCCACCTTAGAACACTAGAAAAGGAAGAGTAAATTAAATCCAAGGTAAGCCAAAGAAAAGAAATAGTAAAAACTAGATCAGAAATCAATGAAATTGAAAACAGGAAATCAGTAGAGAAAAATCAATGAAACAAAAGCTGGTTTTTAAAAATTTTTTGAAAAGATGAAAATCGATAAGCCTTAGCCAGACTAAGTAGGAAAAAAAGAAGACACAAATTACTAATATCAGAAGTGAAAGTAGAGACTCACTACATATCCTATGGACATTAAAAGGGTAATAAAGGAATACTATGAACAACTCTATGCCTACAAAAATCTATAACCTAGATGAAATAGACCAGTTCCTTAAAATATACAATCTGCCAAAACTCACACAAGATGATATAAACAATCTGGATTGCATATATCTGTTAAGGAAATTGAATTAATAATTAATAACCTTCCAAAACAGAAAGCATGGGGCCCAGATGGGTTCATTAGTGAATTCTACCAAACCTTAAAAAAAATTTATACCAGTTCTCTACAATCTCTTCCAGAAAATAGAAGCAGAGGGGATATTTCCAAATTCATTCTAAGAGACCAGCATTACCCTAATACCAAAACCAGACAAAGACATTATAGGAAAATGACAGACCAACATCTCTGGTGAACATAGATACAAAAATCTTCAGTGATCAAGCTCTATTTCAAAGCTGTAATCATCAAGACAGTATGGTACTGGCACAAAAACAGACACATAGATCAATGGAACAAAATAGAAAATTCAGAAATGGACCCTCAACTCTATGATCAACTAATCTTCAACAAAGCCAGAAAGAATATCCAATGGAAAAAGGACAGTCTCTTCAATAAATGGTGTTGGGAAAATTGGACAGTGACATGCAGAAGAATGAAACTGGGCCATTTCCTACACCATACAGAAAAATAGATTCAAAATAGATGAAAGACCTAAATGTGAGACAGGAATCCATCAAAATTCTAGAGAACACAGGCAAAAACCTCTTCGACCTCGGCCACAGGAATTTCTTGCTAGACACGTCACCAAAGGCAAGGGAAACAAAGGCAAAAATGAACTATTGGGACTTCATCAAGATAAAAAGCTTCTGCACAGCAAAGGAAACAGTTTACAAAACCAAAAGACAACCGACAGAATGGGAGAAGATATTTGCAAATGACATATTGGATAAAGGGCTTGTATCCAAAATCTATAAAGAACTTACCAAACTCAACACCCAAAGAACAAATAATCCAAGAAATGGGCAGAAGACGTGAACAGACATTTCTCCAAAGAAGACATGCAAATGGCCAACAGACACATGAAAAAATGCTCCACATCTCTTGGCATCAGGGTAATACAAATCAAAACCACAATGAGATTCCACCTCACACTGGTCAGAATGGCTAAAATTAACAAGTCAGGAAATGACAAATGTTGGCGGGGATGCGGAGAAAGGGGAACCCTCCTACACTGTTGGTGGGAATGCAAGCTGGTGCAGCCACTCTGGGAAACAGTATGGAGGTTCCTCAAAAAGTTAAAAATAGAGCTACCCTAAGACCCAGCAATTGCACTACTGGGTACTTACCCCAAAGATACAAATGTAGTGATCCAAAGGGGCACCTGCACCCCAATGTTTATAGCAGCAATGTCCACAATAGCCAAATTGTGGAAAGAGCCCAGATGTCCATTGACAGATGAATAGATAAAGAAAATATGGTATACACACACACACACACACACACAATGGAATATTACGTAGCCATCAAAAAAAAAAGAAATCTTGCCATTTGCAATGACATGGGTGGAACTAGAGGGTTTTATGCTAAGTGAAATAAGTCAGTTAGAGAAAGACAATTATCATATGATCTCACTGATATGTGGAATTTAAGAAACAAAACAGAAGAGCATAGGGGAAGAGCAGAAAAAATAAAACAAGACGAAACCAGAGAAGGAGACAAACCATAAGAGACTCTTAATCATAGAAAATAAACTGAGGGTTTCTGGAGGGGGGAGGGGTGGAGGGATGGGGTAACTGGGTGATGGACATTAAGGAGAGCATGTGATGTAACGAGCACTGGGTATTATATAAAACTGATGAATCACAGGCCCATATCTCTAAAACCAATAATACATTATATGTTAATTAATTGAATTTAAATTTAAAAAGTTTAAAAAAATCCTCAGTGAAATGATAACAAATTGAATCCAACAATGTATAAAAATAATTTTGCACCAGGACCAAGTGAAACTTATTCCAGGTGTGCAAGGCCGATTCAACATTACATGATCAGTATAATCCTAACACATCAATAGGCTAAAGAAGAAAAATTATCAGATGAATAGATGCAGAGAAAATATGTGACAAAATTCAACATTCTTTTATGATAAAAAAAATTTTTCAGAAAACTAGGAATAAAGGGGAATGTCCTCAGCTGGATAAATAACACAAAAAACCCTAAATCTAACGTCATAATTAGTGGTGAGAAACTTGAAGGTTTTGTGTGAAGATCAGGAATAAGATTAGGATGTCCCTCGTCATCACTCATTTTCACCCTGGTACTGGAAATCCTAGCTAATGAAATAAAACAAGAAAAGGAAATAAAAGATACATAGATTGGGAAAGAAGAAATAAAACTGTCTTTGTTCACAGAAGATACTATTGTCTATATAGAAATTACAAAATAGGGGTGCCTGGGTGTCTCAGTTGGTTAAGCGTCAGACTCTTGATTTTGGCTCAGGTCATGATCCCAGGGTCCTGGGATTGAGTCCTGCATCAGGCTCCTTACTCAGTGGGGTTTCTGCTTCTCCCTCTGCCTGCCACAGCCTCTGCTTGTGCTTGCTCTCTCTCTCTTTCTCTCTCTCTCACAAATAAATAAATAAATAAATAAATATTTAAGTTAAAAAAACAAATAAAAATAAGTTTATCTAAAAGGGAAAAATAAACCAATTAACTAACAACAAAAAAATCCACAGATAAAATACAGATCTTTAGCCTTAACAAAGTGACCCTGTACCTTTGAAACCTTCCTTTCTCAATTTTCCATCACAAACTTCTGCTCTAGCCAAAGCAGCCTACAGCCTATTCAAGGTTCCCCAAATAAATCTGTCCTTTCCCACTATTATCCCAGCTCACAATATCTTCTCTCCCTCTCTCAAGGTCCTACACCTTCCTAATTTGTCCTCTCTAGAAGTGATGTCTCCAGCCTCTGAAGTCCCCTGTATTTGTGCCAATCATCTGGCTCTTAGCATTGGCTACCCTGTGGTATTAGATAGAGCATATGGTTTTTATATATGGGTATTAGCTCTCTGGTATGCACATTCTTTTAGGACAAGGACCTTGCCTTATGATTTGTGGCATCTCCCTCAGACCTGCTTGTATTTAAGAATTAAATCAAAGCATCAAAACCTGCATTAAAATTTCATAATGATAAGTGACCACAAAACTTGCACACTGGGAGATGCATCTCATAGTCCCTCGGTCACAGTGTCACCAGTGGAAATCATTCCAAAGCAGCATTCAGAGTCACCGTCTGATCTTCAGGGAGCTGGACTCCTGGGAATTATTATTCCTGCCTTGGTGGTGAAGGTCTCAGGCCCCTCAGTGTTAGGGATTGACTTTAGTCTGGAAAACCTTACATGGCTATTACCAGAAAGGCCAGCCCTCTCTATGCTCAGCTTTAGGAAGAGTGAAAATGAACCCCTTTCCAAGATAATGATTGGAGAGCCTTTTCCTGGGCAGGAAGCTGTCAGCTCTGTCATCTCTCTTATTCCCTCAGAGCACTAGTGCAGTATTTCTCAACTGGGTATAATGGAGAGTGTCCAAATTTGATGGTGGTGGTGGGAGAGGGTATCACGAAAGCTTCTCAGTTGGCCCCATGTCCCACTTCCCCGCTCAGCCCAACCGTGCCCACACTGACTGAGAACCACCATTCTAATAGTTAGGCGTTTAGTACAAGGGTACATCTCTCCTCCTAACTATGTATATTCTAGCAGGGAAGTCAGATTCTTTTTAGTGTACCCTAAGTATACAAACATTTCAGGTAAAAAATACTTTACCTTTACCCCAAATTATCTGAGCCATGATTTCAGTCTGATCATTTTGTTATAACAGTTCCAACCTTAAAGTATTCAACCTTAGAGGATTCCACAGCTCCGCCTTGTTCTGTAGAGAAGTCTGTGTGTCCATAAAAATACACACATTTCTTTGTCCTTGTGAGTGTGAATAATTATATGGGATTTTGATAGCATGTGTACCATATGTATTGTGCATGCAGGTACATGCATGCATAACATACTAATTGAATTGTTCTAAAAAACACAAATATTTTGCAGGACTACAGAAACACACACTAAATATCTAAATCTACAGACTGCTGACAAACAGCACCTTTTCTAACAAAAGAGAGCAGTTTAATAACAGTGTTAGAAAGCTGGCAATATGTTTGTTAAAATCTTTAATTAGGGACAGGCTTCCCAGAGGCCTCTGAAGGCAAAAGGTGTAAATGGAGAAACTGTCCCAGCCTGCATGCTCCATGGTGGCTCTGTTCCGAGCACAGATGGGCTGGTGAGGAAACTGTGAATGGACAAATGATAACAGACTATTCTGTCATTCCAACATCAGCTCATTAGCAATCTGCCAGAGATTTAATATGGATACTGGTGAAAATGCAGAAATCACATGATCGTTACACGATTGTACACATGTCTAACTGAAAGGCCATTGTAAATTGATTGCCATGATGGCTATTAATAAAATGATAATGTCATGGGAAGTACATTGGATGCATTGTGCTCTTGTTGGAAAATGATGATTTTGTGTGCTCTTCGGCCATCACAGGAAGCTGAGATAACAATAGTTTTATGATGGAAATCATTAATAAATAAACAGCTAGACCAGCATGGTGGGATATGTGAGGGATATGATACCATACAGGTTTCCAAAGAATGAACAGTGACATTTCTCAGTTCTGAAAGACTCTGTCAACAACTTTAAATTCCCTTGATTCACAAACCTGGTTTTCAAATGATGTTAAACTTGCTAGTTAGTGAGTTCAAATATTTGCTGTTGAAATATATTTTAAAAAGGAAAAGAAAATATATTTGTTTACGTTGTGTATACACAACAGGCTAAATCTGATGGATAATCAATGTTTGGTGTTTGAAGGAAGAAAGAGAATGAATATTTATAGAGCACCTATTATATGTCAAGTACTTTACATTTGTGATCTTAATTTAATTTTCACAACAACCTAATGAGATATTTTCCCCATTTTACAGGCATAGAAGTAACTAAAAAACAAATATTATGTGTCTGAGCCCCAGCAAGATTATGTGACTTCATAAAAAGATAGTATGGCTGGTAAGTGGAGATGATTCTATTTGAACTTAGTTAAATATGGTTCCAAAGCTCATCTTTTTTCCACTGCATTATACTGCCTCTCACAGTGTCTGTCATGCACCCCACGGAGTAACCTTTTAGGATCATTATTACTTCCTATGGACAGGCTCAAGTGCCCCAGAGATTCAGCTGGGCAAAACTTAGATAAAGCCATTCAATGTTAATGGCACAAATGGACACTGACTTATTTAAAGTATATACTTTTAAATTTCTTTTAGGGGGATATTTGTGCTTCAATATTGGGACATGTTTGTACACAACATAAAGAGTTAGACTAATGATTTATAAAATCTAGCCAAAAAACTCTGTAAGAGGGCATATACTATATGATACTAGTTATATAAAGCTCAAAAACAGGTCAAACTAATTAAATCTGTTAGTGAGGATGGTGGCTACCTTTGGGGAGAATACTGGCTGTAAGCTGGCACCAGGGGATATCTGGAGTTGGGGTATTTTCTGTTCTTGATTTGGATGCTAATTTATACCAGCATGTTGAGTGAGTAAACTTGTGATTTGAATACTTTCTTTTATGTATATCATACTCAATAACATTTACCCCCCCAAAATGGAAGACAACCTTTTTCCCTTATAATGATTGAAATTGGATGCCTACCTGTTTTCCATATTTTTGTGACCTTGGGCAAAATTGTTCTTTACACGAAGCTTGTAGTTGGAAATCTCTTTCTGGATGGAGTTGGGAGATTGTAAGTAGGGGAATGTGTGCCTGCCTTTGTTCCCATGAGTGAGTGTATGTATACTTTCTTAAGTGCACTCATATCTCGGAAATGGAGAAATACCTATATTCTTTCTTACTCTCATTTCTCAAACTTTTGGAAAACTCGGAAACAGAATGCCAGTCAAATGTGAATTTTATACAAGTGGAACTTGGGGATGGAGCTGTCTCATTTGGTGATTCTTTGTTGGCAGCAATCTCCCTATGCAAATGGCAGTGGCAGGCACCCTCCCCTCTAGGAACCAAGATGTTAAATCCGCTCTTACCATGTGCCTTTGCCCCATCCCTCCTCAACTTTTCTCATTGCCAGGCTCCATGGAAGAGCCAAGGGGTTGCTTGAAGAGGATTTATGCATCCCACAGACACCTGACAGGCCTATTCTAAGGGCCCTTGGACAGACTTACCCTGTTCACCCATGCCTCAGATGTCCTTCCTGCCTTGGGACATATACCTGTCTTCGTGACCCACCCTTTTTATCAACAAGATAACTACAAATAAGGTAGATTATTGAAATGCTGCACGGCATAGCCTCTGCCAAAATGAAGAGTTCACTTTTAGAACTTTATCCTAAGAAAATCATCAGACGAAAGATAAGTATTTGCAAAGACGTTTACTTCCTAAGGTGTGGTTTGAGAATTAGAAACATCAGTAACACTTGCAGTGCTTGATAAAATGCATATCCCTGGGTCTTATGCCTTTCTCATTGACATAGAATCTCTAGATGTGGAGCACAGCCATCCACGTATTTAAAATACCTCGGGTGATTCTTAGTCACATTGAAGTTTGATATACAGGGATGTATTTTCAATGTAACTTAAAAGAGGAAGAAAAGGAAGGGATTTAATAACATTTTTGTTGCCAAATATGTGTGTAGGTGATGCCAGAGTATCGGCAGTGCTTATCTCTGGATGATATCCTTATTTTTCACTGCTTTCCTCTATATTTTCTGATTTTTTTTTTTGCAATGTATCACTTTTGTATTCTAATAACTCAGTAAACTTATTTTAAAAAAAGAAAGTATTTGATATTTGATTTCCTGGACAGGTTCCCCAAGTGTACTCTCCCAGTGAACTTCATAGCTGGTTAATTCAGAAGATAGCACTGGCTGTCTGATCCTCTTAAGGTATGAAATATTTAGAAGAATCCCTCTGTTGGTCCATAGATCAGTCAATATTGCCACTGGAGTAGAACCTTCTGAACACAGTGGTGGCTTTATGGCTACTGTTTTATTATATCACAAGGATTTTTATTCATTAGAACTGGTGCTTTTTGTGGAGGATAAGAATGGGGAGGAGGGCTGAGAAATGCATTCTCTGATGTTGGGAAGTGAATCTGGTGCTTGAAGAAAGACGGTCTGACTCTTGTAAACAGAAGATTCTCAGTAACAGAGAAGAGTACTGAAGAAAGCAGTTGCATCCTGCTTTTTATGCTCTCACTCAGCCTCTTGCCCCTAAAAGTGTCCTTTTCTTCTCTTCCTCCTCCCCCTCCCCCCCTTCTTCATCAGCTTGTTCTTATACTGAAAGAGAAGCAAAAATGAGATCCACCGAAAGTCTGGTATTTTGCCACTCAGACTACAATCTTGAGAATGCATTTTTCTTAATCTAATTCTGTTTTAAATGTTGTCAGGATGTACCATAATTGGTTGTGGTAAATGACACTGGAACCACGTTGCTACTCACTCTGGAAATGATATGAGCTCAGCATGCTGCTGATCAAATGCACTTCTGCATTAAAACTATTACAAGCAGAATATGCCCCGATGGGATTCTTTCCTCCTAATAGTTTTCCACGGTTGATGCTGAAAGGGTTCTGTCAATCAAGCCTGAAAATCAGCTTAGCACCCTGACTTGGGTTAATAAAATGTAGGTGCCAGGCTCTCAGCTCAGAGGCCACTGTTCCTTGGTTCCAACATTATCAAGCCACAGTAAAAATGCCTCATTATAATTGATACTCACCGGTAATACACTTTTTTTAATGCAAAGAATATCTCCAAAAAGAGTCTTTGCCTTACACACAGTCTCCTAAAAAAGAGACCCATATCAAAGAAAGAGGGCTAAGAGGAAGTAGGACAGGCAAATGCATTTTCACAAGTACCCTGGAGACAGACTTGGGGCAGATTCTGGCTTTCTTGGGTGGCTTGGAGTCAAGATAATGCACCAAGAATCAATACAGAAGTAGGGATACGGCCCAGAATAGATGGTTGTGAAGGGGGCTCTGAGAGCATTGTCACCAATAATGGGAAGATGAGAATTCCAAATGAAAAAATTATTTTAGTAAGGAACACAAGATGTCACAATGCAGAAAGGCCGTGACAACTGATATGCCAGTTAAAGGGGAAAAAAGCTTCTTGAACCACTAAGGCACTGCCTGGCTATGTAGTCCCCACATCACCGAGTCTCAGTTCTTCCCAGACTAAGACTTAGGATTCTGGGTCTCTTCAAACAGAAATATTATTATTCTGGTTTCCTGGACAGAGGCACCCACACTAAAACAATCCATGTTAGAAGGACATTAGGGAGGTCAAAGTGCTGGAGAAAACCTTGCTGGATTTCAAACGAATTCTACTTTCTAGGAAGTTTTGCTGGCTGCCCCTGAGGAGGAAGATGAAATAAACAAAGCCTGGGGTGAGGGGCAGCTATTTCCAGCCTGGAATTCTCAGCATGGTGGAATACCGGGGAAGATGTACAACAAAGTAGGAAACTGAGGAAGGAACAATACTAATTATTCTTCAATACTGTTTATGTGAGGTTCTCTATTCAGAGGCAACTGGGATGATTTCACAGGAAGAGAGAAGAAAACAGTTTTTCATGGGTGGTAGAGCTACTGTTAGTGAAGTTTTAATGAGGCACTCTGGGCATGGTCTTCTTGGCACAACCAAAATGGCTCTGGCGGCTGTGGGGTCACATGACATGAATATGAGGGAACGCTTGACTTCATTCTGTTTGCTTCATGTTCCTCTCCAAACATTAATTGTCTGAGTTTCCCTGTTCAAGTGAAAAGAATAAGCATATGCGAATTTTTCACTTGATTGTTGTATTACACTGGCCTGTATTTCTTCCAGATGCATTTCTGTTCAGGTTGTATATTCTAGCACACGTCCCCCCCAGGTACAGGTGAGGAGCAGAGGCTCCTGCACTCCCTGTAGGCTGAATTATGACTGGTGTATATTGAGGACTTGTGCTGTGCCTTGTACTAAGCTCTTTATAAACCTTATCTCCACCTGATCCCCACATAACCCTGTGAAGTTGGTAATGTTCATTTTATTCCCAATTTACAGAAGATTGAGTAAGAGGAAGGTTGAGTAACTTGCTCAAAATCATCCAGCTAGTAAGTGGATTCTAACCTGGCCTGTCTACAAAGCTCCACTGCAGTGCTCTTTACCTTCTGGGATGATGATGCTCCATGCTTGAGCCACTCCTGATGTGAATTTTTAGTGTCCTATATTTGGTAGGAAAGGATGCTCTGTTTCTATCCCTGGAGCAAGTCCTGGGTTACTCTGGGAACCAGACCTGCTTTGAGAAATTGTTGCCGCTGGAGAGGAGATAGTCTGCTAAGGAAAGAGCTCTAGCTTTAAGGTCAGAGTGATCTGGCTTTCAATCTTGGCTCTTATACTTGCTAGCTGTGTGACCTAGGCCAAGTAACTTAACCTCACTGAACTTCAGCTACCCAGCATTCTACTTTACATAGAAAAAGCCAAAACATTATTAGTGGTATAAAACCTCTAGATTATATTCAGGTTCTGTGCTTCTGGAAGGTGACACATCTAGGGGGTGGGAAGTGAGAATACGAAGAGGATAAAGGATCTAAGGAAGAAAGAGAGGAGTGAAACAGAGACTTGAGCATTGCTTCTTCTCATTTCAGTTTTTTATGACTTTTAAAAATAATCCTTTCACATAAATAGAAAGTGAGTCTCAGTGTAGGAGTGACATCCTCAGTTGGAAACTAACATTGGTGGTTACTGGAGAGAGATGATCATCTATAAGTCTTTCAACAGCCCAGTATGGTAAGATGAGTAGCCCACCAATACAGTTGAGGAAACTAAGAAAAGTTGAGCAACTTGCCCAATATCACACAGCTATTGAGTGGGATTTAAAACCTAGGACCATCTAGCACCAAATGCTGTCCTCTTCCCACGACACTCTTCTGGACCCATGCAACACTGAGTTCTAGGTGTGTTGCAGGTAACTTGGACCCACTTCTCTACTGCCTTCCCCAGCGTCCTGGCTGTGGGGCCGCTGAGCTCTCTACCCAACTGTAGTACATAGAGCAGTGGGGCCAGAAGCAGGGCTCCCTGCAAAGTAATGCAGAAAATTTGATACTGGAAAAAGTCACTAAAGGTAAATCCACTTAAAATGGGTTTCCCAAATTTCACTGTAGTTAAAAAAAAAAAAAAAAAAGGACTAGGACCTTATCTTGAAAATGAAACTGACACTAAAGCAAAATGAAATTAAAATGACCTGCTTCCCTTGGTTTCCTTTTCCTGGGCTCTGCCCACTATGGGGACACTTTACTTTAGTGGGCTCCAGGAGGAAAGCACCATGCTTTTGCCTCCATGCCTGCCACAGTGGGCACTGAATAAATGCTGGAATCCCCCTCTTCAGCAAGGCCTACAGGTCCCTGACTGGGGATGGCCACACTCCTTGGACACCAGGTCTTGACCACTGACCAGTGGTCAGTGTACTTCTCTACTTCCCTGTCTCCACTTCCTCCAGTTCATCGAATTTTGGTTCAGCCTTTCCCCTCGTATTATTCGGGTCACAGCTGAGAGTTCTGGTGAATCTAATAAGAAATCTTCCTTGGGCGCCTGGGTGGCTCAGTCGTTAAGCATCTGCCTTCGGCTCAGGTCATGGTCCCAGGGTCCTGGGATCGAGCCCGCATCGGGCTCCCTGCTCCGCGGGAAGCCTGCTTCTCCCTCTCCCACTCCCCCTGCTTCTGTTCCCTCTCTTGCTGTGTCTCTCTCTCTCAAATAAATAAATAAAATCTTTAAAAAAAAAAAAAAAGAAAGAAATCTTCCTTGAACACCTTGAAACAAAAGCCTGAAGATCCTAGAACAATTTCACAGTAAAAATCTCTTTCATTCAGGGGCAGGTGGCTCAGTCAGTTAAGTGTCTGCCTTCAGCTCAGGTCATGATCCTGGGGTCCTGGGATGGAGCCCCACGTCAGGCTCCCTGCTCAGCAGGGAGTCTCTTTCTTCCTCTGCCCCTCCCCCCTGCTCATGCCCTCACTTTCTCTCTCTCTGTCTCAAATAAATAAATAAGAATCTTTTTTTAAAAATCTTTTTCATTCAACAAATATATGTTGCTGATTTGAGCTCTGGGGCTCTGAGTCCAACATAGGCTAGATGCTGGTGATAATGTGGTGAAAAGCCAGGTCCAGCCCTGCCCCTTCTGTTAGCTTTCAACTCCCACCTGCCTCATTCCTGAGAGCCACCATCCCTACCCAACGTGTACCCTCTCCAGTCTTATCCTCTGCCATCTTTAGCCAGTCCAGCCTTCCCTGCCACCCCAGTTGCCTTTCCAGGTGCTCGGTCCTACATACACACAAGTGGGGCATGTGTCTTCTCCCCTCCACTGAATCAGCAGTGGGATGACATTGTCTTAGAATTCTGCTACTGCTTCTCAAACATCCTTCTAAAGTCCTCAGGTGAGACTTATTGTTTCATATTCATTTATTTATTAATTCACTCACCCATCAGTTATATACTGTACCCTGCCTATAACCACACAGCATAGGGTTCGAGCATGGACTCTGGAATGAGAGTGATTTTAAATCCTGGCTCTGCCACTTATTAGCTGGGGGACCTTGGGCAAGTTGCTTTTTGTTCTCCTTGCCTCAGTTTACTCATGTATAAAATATGGGATGTTAGTATTACCTACTCCATGGGGTATTAGAAGGGCTAAGTGAGTTAAGTCATGTAAAGTGCTTAGAACAGCACTTTACACAAAGACACCCTCAGTGAGTGTAAGCCACTGTGGCTGTTGAGTGCCAGTGCTGGGCTGGGAGCTACGATGCAGTGGTAAACGGTACAGAGACAGTCACAGAAGCAAATATAAGAAAGAAGGAGTTTGTAGCAGGCTTAGTGCCAGGCGCTGGAGTGCATAGTGGGAGGAAACCGCAGACTCACCTGAAGGGCTTGCTAAACACTAAGGCTCTTGAGATGAATCTGTTTTCTTGCCTTTTCCAGCTTCTAGAGGTTGCCCATATTCCTTGGTTAGTATCCCCCTTTCATCTTCAAAGCTAACAATGGCTGGTCAGGTCATTTTTATGATGCCATCTCTCTGGTTCTGACTTTTCTGTCTCCCCATTTAAGGATCCTTGTGACTGCATTGGGCCTACCTGGATAAACCAGAATAATCTATGTTGAAGCGAGCTAACTAGGAATCTTAATTCCATCTGTAATCTCAATTCCCCCTTGCCTTGTAAGGTAAGATATTAACAGTTTTCAGGATTAAGGCATGTATAGCTTTGGGTAGGACCAATATTCTGCCTATCAATACACTTATTTTCAGAGTTTTTAATTTAGTAGGTCTGTGGTGCGGCCCAATAATTTGTATTTGTAACAAGTTCTCGGATGATGCTGATGCTCCTGATTCAGGAGCACACTTTGAGAACCACTGGTGGAGAGACCTTGGTCATTCACGTCTTCATCCATTCAGCAAGCTTTTTGGATCTCTATGTATGAGCCCAACGCTGTACCAGCTACTGGGAATAGTGCCTGCCAATTTTTTTTAAAAAGCCCATAATCTAACAAAGGGGGCAAACAATTTCAGTTTGGTGTGATCTATAGCCTAATAAAGCTATGTGCAAGGTGCTAAGCATTCCCAGAGAAGAGAGCAACTAACAGGAGCAAGGGTGGGCTTTATTGAGGAGGTGACATTTGAACTGGCCATTAAAGAATAAAGAGATTACAGGGCACCTGGGTGGCTCAGTTGGTTAAGCAACTGCCTTAGGCTCAGGTCATGATCCCAGGGTCCTGGGATCGAACTCCGCATCACATTGGGCTCCCTGCTCGGCAGGGGGCCTACTTCTCCCTCTCCCTCTGCTGCTTCCACTGCTTGTGCTCTCCTGCTGTCTTGTTCTGTCAAATAAATAAATAAAATCTTTTTAAAAAAAAAGAATAAAGAGATTTCCAGGAAGTTAAGGAGGAGAAGAATATGGCAGCTGTTGGGAATAGCAGATGAAAAAGAGCGTGTGTTCAGGGAATGAGAAATAATTCTATGTGGTTGGAGTGGATAATGCATTGCCGTGGGAGAAGGATCAAAGTTGATAGAAAAATACCATGCTGTATTAAGGAATATAGTGGACCTGTCTAAGTTACCTGCTCATCGCACTCTGTCTTCTTTGAGAACATTCCTCTTTACAGATCCTACTGAAGATGTGAACCTCAGGCTGGCCTGTTTTGTCCACATGACCTTACTTGACCCATGAGCTAAGCCAATCAGATTTCCTTTCTCAGTAACTTATTCTAAGAGATATGAAAGTTAGGTAGATTTGGATTAGAATGCCTGTGGGGGGCCATGTGCTTGATGAACATGTAGGGGGTGGTGAGGAGAGGGTAGGGAGGAGTCTGCAGGAGAACGAACAGGGCAAAGTCACAGCATGAAGCAGAGATGAGATACACAAGGCAGCAAGAGAGGAGCCGGCAGACATGGGACTTTATCCCAAGCCACTACCCTGCTGCCTGGCTATCCTTCCTTCGTGGAAGTCCACGCCTCCCTCCCTTCCTTCTTCTCTCCTTCCTTTCTTTAGGATTCCTTCTTCTTTTTTAAAAAAATACTTTATTAGAGCAGTTTTAGGTCTACAACAAAACTAAATGGAAGGTGCAGAGATTTCCTGTATAGTCCCTGTCCCCGCACAAGCGAAGCCCCTCCCATTATTATCTCCCAACACCGCTCATCACATGGTACATTTTTTACCAAGGGTGAACTTACCTGGACACATCATAATCACCCAAAGTCCATCCCTGTTTCTTTATAATACATTTCTTTTTACTATTTATTTATTTTTTAAAGGTTTTATTTCTTTGAGACAGAGAGAGAGAGCACAAGCAGGGGGAGTGGGAGAGGGAGAAGCAGGCTCCCCGCTGAGCAGGGAGCCCACTGGATGCAGGGCTCCATCCCAGGACTCTG
This sequence comes from Neomonachus schauinslandi, assembly GCF_002201575.2. Classification (NCBI taxonomy): domain Eukaryota; kingdom Metazoa; phylum Chordata; class Mammalia; order Carnivora; family Phocidae; genus Neomonachus; species Neomonachus schauinslandi. The sequence goes on along the minus strand of NC_058406.1, from coordinate 74,915,557 downwards.
GGATCATGACCTGAGCCGAAGGCAGACACTCACCTGACCAAGCCACCCAGGCGTCCCTACATTTCTTTTTCTTAAATGACATGGAGTACATTTTTTTTTTTTTTTTTTTTTTTGGCAGATGATGATTGCCATCTGATGCAAAGTTCAGATTTTGGCAGAAATGAGCCAGTGGCAGTGTATGAGGCAAAGGAGTAACACAGTTTGATTTGTGTTTCACAAAGATCTCTAGCTGCAAAAAGGGTTTGGGGGAGCTGGTAACAGGCTTGAGCATTAGGTGGGCAATTGAGGATGAGAGCCTGAACTCAGGGAGCAGCAGGGAGGAGGGGGTGAGGCTGAAGGGATACTTGGGAAGTAGAATTGATAGGATTTAGTATCCTGAGTTGTTGGGAGCCCAGGGCAGAAAGAGCTAAGGACAGTCCTTAGTTTCTAGCTCAGTGAATCTAAAGAGTTGCAAAACTGTTAATAGAGAAAGTGAAGACAAGATCACGTTTTTTGAAAGAAAGATATTAAGCTCAGTTTTAGACACACTTTGCATCTGAGGAGCCCATAGCAACCTCCAGTGGGCATTGGCAGTTTATTCCTGGAGGTCAACAGATGAGTTAGAATAAAGATGCGTGTAGGTAGCATCCACTCTTGATTAGATTCCAGAGAATTTAACATGAGAAGGGAGAGAAAGGTGGGAAGGCAGGCAGGAAAGGAAAAGTAAGACAACAGAAACATGGGAAACACTAAGACTGGCCAGAGGAGGAACATAAGCCCGCCAAAGCATCTGAGAAGGAATGGTCAGAAGGGGAGAAAGAGAGCCAGAAGAGAGTGAGTCGTAGAAGGTAAGGGAGGAGAGTTTTAAGCAAGAGGGAATGACCCATATGGATCAAATTGTACATTGGGGTTAAATAAGATGAAAGCTGAAAGTAGTTCATAATATTTGGTATTTGAGGCATTGTTGTCTTTAAAGAGAGCAGTTGCATCAAAATGGAGTAGTGGTAGTAAGATGAGGTCATTGGGCACCTGGGTGGCTCAGGTGCATCTGCCTTCGGCTCAGGTCATGATCCCGGGGTCCTAGGATGGAGCCTCACATTAGGCTCCCTGCTCAGCCGGGAGTCTGCTTCTCTCCCTGCCCCTCACCCTGCTCATGCTCTCTCTCTCACTCTTTCTCTCTCTCAAATAAAAAAATAATAAGATGAGGTCATTTGGGTGAGGAGTGACTGGTTGGTAAGAAAGTAGGCAGAGCAAGAGACAGCTACCCTCTCTAGAAGTTTGGTTGTCAAGGAAAAGAGACATCTGAGCAGAAGCTTAAGGATGAAGAGAGATAAAGCCCACTGATTGCAAAACTGACTTACTGCCTCATCCCTCCCTGACTCCACACCCTTTGCTATGCGACTCTGCAGCTCCTGCCATCAAGAAGTAGGGTCCATTTCCTTGTTCCTGGGCTGGCCGTGCGACTTGCTTTTACCAATACAGTGAAGTGGAAGTGATAGTGTACCAGTTCCGAAGGCCTTGTGTACTTCTGCCCTCTCTGTCTCGCTCGAAATCCCGCCTGGCTACCGTGAGGACAAGCCCGTGTTCACTTGCTGGGTAAGTGATTGGTGGCCTATCCACCCACTCCACCATAATTAATGACCCGCTGATTGCCAGGCACGTGAATGAGATCATCCTTGACCGCCCCACCCCAGCCGACCCGCCAGCTGACCGCATAATTCATGAGAATGTGCAGTCAGTATTTCAGGCCCAGCCCAAGGCGGGGGAGCCTGGCTCAGCTCAGCAGAACCGCCCAGGTGACTCACTAACCTGTGAGGAATAAAAATGCTTGTTGCTTCAAGCCATTGTTTCGGGGCACTTTGTTACACATCAACAGCTAATTGATTCGAGAGATTATTGGGAGGTTTTCATTATCTTGCCTTGGCATGGGGGAGATTTGAATATATCCACCCATTGTAGGGGAAAAGACAGGTTTGAGATTCAAGAAAGGGAATAAATAACAGGAGGAGGGGACGTGACCAAAAGCTCGGGTGGAAGATTAGCCTGGGAAAAGGCAGAGACTGCCTTTGTTTCTGAGATAAGAGAAGGAAGTGGGGATGGAGGACGGTGTCCTGGGCTGAAATTCATTGCGTCACTTGGGCTTCAGCTAGGTGGAAGCTAGGGGGTGGCATCTCCGGACACGCTCGCAGTTAACATCCAACCAAAAATTAACGTCCCAAACTCACGCGTTTCCACATCTGTCAAAGCTAAAAGGGGCGTCTGAGACAGATTTCCTTTTGTTTTCACTGGCGTGTCAAATGCTGCAGTGACAGCAAAGGAATAATCTTCAGTTTGTGTATAATGAGGTCTGAAATTTCCGTCTCCACACATTGATCATGAATCTTATTTCACTAGATAAACTGACAGCAGAATCTCAGGTACTTAAAATTTTGAAAAAAATCAACACAACCACCCACATCTATGATTTTTTTCCTGCTGTCACTTTTATGGTTCAGTTATTTTGTCTATATGCACTCATTTCCAGTTTTGTCTGGTTTTCTCAACAGCCAAATCATTCCTTAATCCTAGACATACACTCCTCTATCCTGGAAAATGATTTAGTAGAAAGACAGCTGGCTTGGGAGGCAGAAAAACAGAGTTCTAGATTTGACTCTGCTGTTAACTAGCAAACTTATCCAAGCCAAGTCACTGAACCTCAGTTTCCTTATCTGAAAAACATATTCCTCCAACAGAAATTTATTGGTACCAGGCACTATTGTGAGTGCTTAGGATACATCAGTGAAGAAAACAAAGACCCCGCCCTCAGGAACTTACATTCTGGAGGAGTCTGACAATGAGAAACAAATGCAATAAACAGGATAATTATATCATATGATAGATGGTGAAAAGTGTTACGGAAAAAATTAAAAATAAAGTGGAGGTGGGGGCTGGAAGGAACTAAAAGAGTTACCATGAAGTTATCTGGGGGAAGAATGTTCCAGGCAAAGTCCCTGAGTATTTCTTGTCTTTCTTGTCCTCCACACTCCATTTCTCCTTACTAACCTCAGAGGAGGTTTATAATGCATATAACCTTTAGGCCAGTCTTCCATTACTACTCCATACATTTCTTTGAATAGCCAACCAATGACCATCCGTTCACTTTGAACTAGTCCCATTGGCATTAGGTACAAGAGCCTCTCATCTTGCATTTACTTTCTGGGACTTCTTGTGGTATTTTCCTGCCATCCCAAAGGCTAGATCTGTATGTATTATGCCAAACATCACGTGGGCATTTCCTCCCGGCTCTGCACAGGACAGTGGAAGCCAGCAAAGGGATCTTTAAAAAAGACACGGCTCTTGATAAAGTACCTACCATTTCCGAATGCCATTTATGTGCCAAGTAGCTTTACATTCTTTGTTTCCCCTAATCCTCAGCACACTTCCATCTTTCTCTGAGGTTAGCATTATTCCCACTTTACCGGTAATGAAACAGTGGTTCAGAGAATTTTGAAAACTTACTGTGTCACACAGCTGGTAAGTCCCATGGTCAGAATTTGCTTGTCAAGCACACTTTCCATCAGCTGTACTGCACAGCTTCCTTTCTTCCTAAGTGTCCTTTAATCCAGCTGGAAAGCCAGATATACATATATGAGATGACAAGAGGGTGGTTTTAAGGCCTGTAGCATGGTGGTGAAGAGCTTGGCTCTGCAGTCAGACAGCCCGAGGTCAAACTCCAGTTCTGCCGTGTTATAACTGTGCGATCAGGGGCTAGTTACTTAACTTTTCTGAGCCTCCCTTTCCTCATTTGTAAATATGCATAACATGAGTCCCCGTCTCATAAAGTTGTGTGTGGGGGGACTCAATGAAGTAGTTCACATAAAGTCCTTAGCATAGTATCTCTTACATAACTCTAACATAGGTTAACAATTATTCTCATATATTATTGATGGATTTTTTTTAAAAAGCACATGTATATATTAAAATATCTCTAGAAGGCTCAGGAACTGGGGACTAGCTTTTCACTTTGAGTATTTGTACAATGTATACATTTAAATGTTGGGCCAATGATATTACTTATTTAAGAGACCAGACAACTAGACAGCTTTAAAGAAATACCATTATTATCATCATTGTAAGGAATTTGGAGTAATAATAATTATTCCATAATTTATTTGGATAGACAGATTTGGAGGAGGTTCTTTGGAAGAGATGTTTGAGCAGGGCCTCGAAGCAGGTATAGCATTTTGATGACAGAATAACGAACTGAGAGGCATTTTATGTGAAAGACTCTTGCAGAGCAGAGTATACAGGCAGGAAAGAGTAGCCAGCAAATGCAGTTCCATTCAGTGATAATTGTTTGGTGCTGTGGTAACAATTAATACAGGTGATAGTGTTTTTCAGATACCTGTAATAGAGAGGGTGTAAGTGAAAAATTGCCTAAACACTCCACTCAAACACAAAAATTGAGAAAGATTGCTGGTTGAGGCCGATTCCATGAGCCCTGCTGCCAGAATTATTCCGGTTCATCAATCCAAATTGAGCTGGAGGCACCTTTGACATCCCCCTCTCTCTGCCTGCAGGTCAGCTGTCTCCAATCCTGAGGTCATCACTCATCAAGAGGGGATAATCCCAAGGACAGCAGGACCTGCTTCATCACTTGGATTTAGGAGTGAGAAACCCATCAGGCAACTAAACAGTAACAATGACCCACCATTAAACACACTGAGAGAAGTGCATGATGAGGAGATTGTACGAGAAGAATCCCGGAGCTCTTGCTGACAACGCCTATGGAGACGCTGACCACTGTGAGCTCTGCCCATTGAACTGCAGTAAAAAATCTCCCCCTCCCCAGAGATGCTTGGATGCGGGCACAATATCAGTTCAGACAGTGGTCTGTGTGTGGACTTAGAGTGGAAAGAATTTGGACTGTGGGGTAAACAGACCTGGGTCTGAACTGCTATTCTGCCACTTCCAGGTAGTGTGTTTTAGCAGCATTAAAAAAAAAAAAAAAATCTCTCTCGGCCTCAGTTTTCTTGTCTGCAAAATGGATCAGATACCTCCACAGAGGTCTTTTAAGAGGACCAAATGTAACAGTGTTTGAAAAGCTAGGTACTTCTCTTTATGGAAGAAGAGCAAGATGGGGGGCCCAAAAAAGGAACGGGCACACACACAAAAACTTTTCTCAGAATTATTTTTTGTCCTAGGTACTCTATCTCAGAACGTATGCTTATTTCTTTAGTTTAGCTACCAGGGAAAAAGAGACAGAGAAAAATGGAGAAAGGCAGGAAGTCAGATTCTGGCTCTTACACAAGAAAATTCACTCTACATAATCTTCAGACAATGTTGCTATCCTTCCTCAAATACCGGGCCACAGGCATCATGCCAAAGAAGTCAGCAGCCTGGAAGATATTTTAAACTGATTCTGGGGCTGAATGACAGGCCATTTGCGCCATATGCCACTGACACGTTAATCTAGGCAAGGCTGCTAGGCACGTGGGGACATCCATGCTAAAATGCCATTTAGGAAGGGCACGCCGAGTCCAGTGGCAGAAGTTCACCAGCGCAAAGCAGGAGGGCAGCCCAGAAGATAGAAGATAGAAGTGGCAAGGAGGAGTAAGAAGTGTGGTGTCTAAGCCTTGGAAGATTTTCTGAGTTTCAGACACTTCATTTTGCTTCTGTGAGAGCTGCAGATTCAACAAAACATCAAAACCGGGTACTTACTGGCTGGACAAATGAGTATCTGCTACTTTTTGCACCCATTATACCACATGGCCACACTTTTATACACTGGCAAATACTGGGCGATGCTCTAGTCCACTAGAATGACCTTTATTCCTCCTGTTCCGTCATAAAAAGCAAGTGGCTGCTGAGCGACTGTAGTAGATGCCCCAGTGTCAGACTTTCCAGGATCCAATTTGGTGGGAGCACTCTGGGCCTTTGGTCTCCCTCTTCCCTTTGCCAAGCCCTGTTTCTTGGTTACTCTGAGCAGTAATGAGCTTCTCCACCCCAGCATGAGGACAGGCTCACAGCTAGCACATGAAAAAGGCTGAGCTCATGTGGGGCAACTACTCTATTTCATGGGCAGATCACACATCTGTTTTTTCCCTTCTTCTGCAATGCAACTACACTAATGATTTTTTTTTTTAAGTAGAAATAAGGCAGTACTATGGCTTTCTGAGAAAAAAAGTCACACTGCAGGATAACTGCAACAGACATCATAAAAGGAGCTGGAATGAAATGCCCACCCACTCTTGTCATTGGAGCAAATGATTTCCAAGAGCAAAAGAATCATTCTAACTTAGGGGATCTTTTTTTTTTTTTTTTTTTTTTGCGAGAGAGAGAATGAGAGACAGCATGAGAGGGGAAGGGTCAGAGGGAGAAGCAGACCCCCCGCTGAGCAGGGAGCCCGATGCGGGACTCGATCCCGGGACTCCAGGATCATGACCTGAGCCGAAGGCAGTCGCTTAACCAACTGAGCCACCCAGGTGCCCCTAACTTAGGGGATCTTAATAAACAAATAGAATCACTGCCCTAATTATTTTCTTCCAGGCAAATGAAACTTAAAAATCAGCTCTTCTTGTTCAGGTTAGCTATTTTGCATAAACAGAAGAAACTGAAAGGTTATAAAAATAAGATTAGGCCACCCAAGAACGTGGGAGTTCCCCAAAGTTCTCTATGGTGAGTGGTTCAGAGTTGTCATTGTTGAGGATGGGCTGTAGAATCAGCCCATTGAGATGGGCTGATTCTACAGCCCATGATTCAGTGCCAGAGCTCTGTCCCTTATTCCCTAATGACCACTGGCAACTTAAAATCCCCCACCAAATCTCTGTTTTTTCGTCTGTAAACTTGCACAGAGTAACCCCAACTTCCAGGGCTCTTATGAGAATTCAAAGATCTGTGTGTGGTGAGGAGCATACTTTCTGGCATGTGGTCAGGGGATGTATGTTAAAATTATAGACCTGGTCTTGGGAACCACGTGTCACTTATGTTTTTCAATGGAGAGATGTTATTTCTATGAGTTCTTAGCAAAGACCAGATAGATGTTTTAATCACAAAATAATAAGCATTTTCTGAACCTTTACCCCTAGACCCACTGGGCTGTGTTATGCATTATAAAAGATTTATAAGAAGTAGAAGAGTTGTTTTTTTTGCTTAGGAGTGGTTTAAAGTCAGCCCTGAAGAACAGTAACACCAATCTTACCCAAAACCCAATGTTTGGCAACTCCATCTTAAATGGGATCCATCTTTAAACCCATCTTTTTTTTTTTTTTTAAGATTTTATTTATTTATTTGACAGAGAGAGACAGAGCAAGAGAGGGAACACAAGCAGGGGGAGTGGGAGAGGGAGAAGCAGACTCCCAACTGAGCAAGGAGTCCAAGCAGGGCTGGATCCCAGGACCCTGGGATCATGACCTGAGCCAAAGACAGATGCTTAACTACTGAGCCACCCAGGCGCCCCTTTAAGCCCACCTTAAATGAGATCCTAAACACCATACTGCAATAGTCCTTACCTGGTCTCCTTGCACCCATCCTTGACTCGCTACAGCCAATTCACAGAGCACTAGCATCTTTTCAGAATTTGCTGATGGTTCCCTATTTTACACAGAATGAAATCCAAAGTCTTCACTTAAGTGCCCTTCATGGTCTGGGCTCCAGTTACCTTCCAGAGCACATCTCTTATTACTCTCTCCTTTGTTCACTCCCCTTCAGCTATACCAGACTCCTCAAATGCACCAAATGTGCTCCTGCTTCAGAACCTCTGGACTTGCTAATGTCTCTCTCTGGAATGTTCTTCCCCACATACCCATATGGATTGCTCTTCTACTTTATTTAAGTTTCTTTTCAAATGTCACATAATCAGAGAAAGCTTCCCTGACCATGCTTTTTAAAATAATAACCCCACCCTGCTCTTCTCTATGCCCTATTGTGCGTTATTTTTCTTCACAGAGCCTTCAAGACTTGACAGAGGAAGCCTGGCTGGCTCAGTCAGTAGAGCATGCAACTCTTGATCTCAGGGTCGTGAGTTCAGGCCCCATGTTGGGCATAGAGCTTACTTAGAAGGGGGGGGTAGGGAAGGTTAATGTAATGAGCTCCAATCCCCACTACTTCAACTGGTCCCAAGACTGTAATTGATATTTATCATCTTCATCTTCTACTCATTATAGATTTCCCTCACCCTTTGCCCACACTTCAGCTGGTCTAGGTTGCTTTCTAGGTGGGGTGACTTAGATCTGCATCCCCAAGGGGTCTGAGTTGCTTTCGCCCTTTTGGACTGAGGTGGCTGCAGTTCCAATTCCAGTTATCAGGTATGGCGTTACCTCCAAAAGATGGCTCACTGAGTCCCTGGGTCCTAGATCATATTCTTTTCTGCCCTACTACCTCAATTGTGTAGTAGGAACCCTAGTTTCTCATAGTAACCAAGTCAGTTGTCCTTAATAAAATTTCACAAGTGCATCATTCAGAGTGATAGTGAAAAGAACCAATCTGATTTCTACCCACTGATTCCTGGACCCATATATTCTAGCTTTAGAGAATCAGCACCATTGGTTCTGTATATACGGCATGCTGGAAGATGCAGTCCAACCCTATAGGGTATTATGCTCAAGCTAGCACCTTAAATGAAGTTTTAATAGGCCATTCCATTATTCTACTAGCTGGCTATCTCTAGACGATCAAGTATATTGCAAGACCAGTCAGTCTCATAGTCATGTGTCCATTGTCACCCTCTCTTTTACTATCAAATGGGTCCCTTAGTCTGAGGCAATGTTGTGTGGGATCCCATACCGGCAAAGAAGGCATTCTCTAAGTCCTCGGGTAGTAGTATTGGCCACAGCACTGTGGTTAAGGGAGGCAAAGCCATGTCCAAAGGAGGTGCCAATTCCAGTAATGGAATTGGGTCTGATGTAATCAGCTTGCCAAGTAATTGACTAATCTCCTTGAGGATGGGGCTTTATCTGTGCCAGTGTGTGCTGCTGACAGGATGGATATTCAGCCATGGCAGGAACTATATTAGTCTTGGTGAAAGAGAGTTGATACTGTTGTGTCCACACTTCATCTCTATCCCTATCATTATGGCCATGTCATTCATGAACCCACTGCACAGTACTGGAGTGGGCATGGAGAGAGGCTCATTGACATCCAGAAGACATCATCCTCTCTACTTGGTTGTTGATGTTGTTGATGTTCTCTTGATTCGCTATGAAGGATGCTCATGGACATTAACATGAGAATCAATAATCCTCAGTCATCACATCTTTCCTCCTAAGTCCATCCATATGCCTCTTCCCCAGACATCCTTGTAGAGAAAGCTATAAAAACAGACATTATCAGGCCGGTCATCACTGTGGGCCATTTAGAATGTGTCTCATAATTGTCTACACAAGGGCAGAAGAGAGCAGCTCTACCTACCAGTTTCCATCCTTATTAGTCAAGGATTTCTTTAAAGGATGTCAATCCCTTTGAATGCATATGTGTGAGAGATAAGCAGATTCCTGCAGATATCCAGTCAGGTTATCAGAGAAGCTCAGGTTAGAGAGTGTAATAAATTTATGATCCACCTGAGACAAGACCCTGTCTGGTTATTCCTGAGCACAGCTGGTTGTTGCAGCAAAAGTTGGAATAGAAGTTGGGCTGAGAGGATATGAGATGAAGTCTAAAAAGTGTTTGATATACCCTTAAAGCCTGGGGAGAAAGGCATGATTGGAAGAATGTGTTAAATTATGTATTTTAGATAACTAGGTAATAGGATATTTTTTTTTAAAGATTTTATTTATTTATTTGACACAGAGTGAGAGAGAGAGCATAAGCAGGGGGAGTGGCAGGCAGGCAGAGGGAGAAGCAGGCTCTCTGCTGAGCAAGGAGCCCAATGCGGGGCTCGATCCCAGGACCCTGGGATCATGACCTGAGCCGAAGGCATCCGCTTAACTGACTGAGCCTTGCAGGCGCCCCGGTAATAGGATATTTTTAAAATATGTGCTAATTGTATGGTGCTGCCAACAAAGACAAAAGTTGTTAGCAGAGGAAGACATCAATGTGGGCTTGAGTTGGCAGGAAAGGAGCTAGAGCCTTGAGGCATGGTTGATGGTAAAGCTGAGGATTCTGGGTAGAGTCCCTCTCCATGTTAAGGAAGATGAATTGAGAATTCTCTGGAGAGGAGAGGGTGTCAAAAACAGAGAAGAGATACCCAGACTGCTGAGAACATAAGGATTATCTTGGTTCAGACAGATTTTCCGTCCTCCTGCCCCCTACAAGACAGTTACCTTTGTTGTGTTGTAGTATAGCACATGATTAAATAAACATGCTTTAGAGAGACTGAGCTGCTTTGAATCCTAGCTCTACTGCTTGGGCAAGTTCCTTAACCTCTTAATCTGTGCTTTCTTCATCTGCTAAGTGGATAGTAACAGTACCTACTTCATAGATTTGTAATGAGGATTAAACTAATTAATTTACATAAAATACTTAAAATGGACCTGGCTCTTAATAAGCCCCAATAAATATTAGCTATCATTGTTATTATTAGGGAAAGTGCAAATAATGGCTTTAACAGCCTAAGGAAACCTAACTAGAACAAAATTAGAAGAATAGGAAGCGTTGAGCAGTTAGGATAAAACAAAAAAAATGTATTTCCGTGCAAAAAGTTCAGAACAAGTATTCAGTCATGTGTTCTGCAAAAAGTGCCCTGAGATATCTGAAGCATCTCAGAGATATTCACTCAGCGTAAATTCTTTTTAGCTTCAGAGTGAAGAAAACCAATGGAACAATAGTGGCTATGTTGACATTATCAGAAAAAGCAGTGGCAAAAAATCCTGTTGGTCGGCTCATCTCCTTTTAGAATCATACCCACATATGGGTTGCTTGGGCCTTTTCTCATTTCTCCAGTGTACGGCTGGATTAACCAGGCAAATGCAATCTGCCGCCACATCAGAGGAAGAATATTTCCATGCACAAAGGGCTACAGCTGTCACTGATGATCCCCATGCATCCTGAGAATAGTATGGTCTGCAGCAGCCATGTTTTTTGGGGAAAAGGACTCCTCTTCCTGTCTGAGCTGCCTACCAGGTTCCCTTTATACTGATTGTGCTGTGTATGAATAGAACAATGTGTTGAAGATTCCAGGCACTGAATGAGGTTGAGCGAATATCAGAGAATTTCGAGGTTGGTTTGACAAGATATCCAAAATATCATGAAGAGTTTCCTTTTTGGTCTTCTGCCTTCAAGGTGCACTCTCTCCAATGCTGAAGTTCTTTGTGAATCTGCGTTGGCAATTAGCGTGAAGACATAAATGACCTTTGGCAATCATTAGCTCCTTAATCATCATCTGCCTTCCCTTTATTCTCCAACAGATCCTGACCCACTTCATTTTTGTGTTGTAAAAACTTTCCATTATTTTCTAAGTTCACAAAGGGCCTTTGTAAAAAAATTTTTCTTTTATTATGAAAGTAATACTTACTTATTAGAAAAAAAATCAGATTAGAATGGTACAAAGTGAAAGTAAAGTTTCCCTCTCCACTTTACCAAGAACCACCCTCAGGTTCACTGCTCCGTAGAAGATCACCACTGACAATAGCAAATGGTGCGTGCTTCAAAGAGGATCGTACCCCTGACACACACACTCACAGATCTGTGCTCTTGTGCAACTTCCTCTTTTTATTGAACAATATCAAGACTATCCTTTCATGTGTTCACATAGATTTACCTTGTTCTTTTTAATGAGTGTAGTATATTTGATAGTGTGGTTTTTACCATAACCAATCTCCTATTAATGGATACTTAGGATGTTTTCGGTTTTTCTCTATTACACACCATGCCGGTATGAACACCCTTTATGCATACATCATTGTGTAATTGTGAAAGTGCATCTCTAGGATAAATTCCCAGAAGACAATTTTGCTGAATCTGATGGTTGTGTACATTTAACATTTTGACAGATATTGTTAAATTTCTCTCTAAAAAGTGGAACCAATTTACACTCCCATTAGCAGTGTATGAGAGTGTCTATTATCCCACTCCCTCCCCAGGGCCCTGAGTCGCCCGAGGAAGTGGCATGGGCTTTCAAACAGGCAGACCTGTTTCTGAATCTGGCTCTGCCATTCATGAGCTGTGCGACCTCTTTTAAGTCACTCGGCCCCTCGGGGCCTCAGTTTTATCACCTATAAAGTGGAAAAAAGTAATGTCTTCTGGGTCTGTTTGCTGTGATAATTAAGTGCAATGACACAGGTGAAGAGCCTAGTACAGTGCCTGCCAGGCAGTAACCACTCAGTGTAGCCATTTCCCTCAGCTGCAGTTCTGCAGCATGCCGCTCTTGTTTACACCTGCTTCCCATTGCTGTCTCCTCCTCCCCGAGTGCCCTTTTTTATTCTCATGGTGAAAATTCTCACAGTGCAGTACCAAGAGACATGTATGCTGGGTTCTGAGAATCACTTTCCTTTTATTTCATGTGTTTTTTATGCATGTTGTCAGAGAGGTGATGACACTTTTCCAGGGCTTCACGTCCGGGAATGTGGTTATCTTTAGTTACTAGAACTGATAAGTTAACTACTAGATTGCGTTTGAATTATTTTTGTGTAAATTCACCAAGCCTAAAAGGTTATGGAGGATTGAGTAGTAAAGTGACTCTTGGGAGTTACAGGGTGACTGAAGTTTCTCCTTTAGAAAGAGATTTCTGGAGAATTCCTGAGAGAGGATTATGTGTAACTGCCCGCCCCCCCCCCCAACCACCACTTGCCCCCAATACCTATGATCTCATACAAAAAAACCTTGAAAAATAACTGGCAGCTTCTATTCATTCTCAACCTATGTAAGCTCAAGTAGTAGCAATTCAATTATTTGGTGATGCTCATAGCTACATTATATACATTCCCAGTATAAATTCACAGTTTCTTCTGATTTCTAAGAGCTTCTGGACTAACCACTGAAGACTGGGGGATTCTGGCTTGGCTGATTCACTACCTAGCAACTCAATCCCACTTTGACTATTTGTTTTTATTATTATTATTATTTTATTTTTTATTTTTTATTTTTTAGATTTTATTTATTTGAGAGAGAGAGACAGGGATAGAGAGAGAACACAAGTGGGGAGGAGAGGGAGAAGCAGGCTCCCCACAGAGCAGGGAGCCCGATGCGGGACTCGATCCCAGGACCCTGGGATCATGACCTGAGCCGAAGGCAGACGCTTAACCGACTGAGCCACCCAGGCGCCCTATTTGTTTTTATTATTAAGAGCTGGGTAAAAAAAAAAAGATATGGAAGAACTAAAGAGAAGACCACCCAATTAGGTCCTTTAACTTTATCAGGAAAGGTTGTACCCAGTGAAGAGGAAAGGAAAGCAGACCTATTCAAAGATACTTCCTTCTCCACTTGGTGTTAATTCTTCACAGATCTTCCTCAGTTTCTGGGAGGAAATTCAGCTCATAAAGCTTGGATGGCTTCGTGTTGCAGAGAATGAGATGCGATGCTCTCTGCAGAAAGGCCACCTTAAACCTGCCCAGTTAAAAAGATCTGTATGAGCTTTGACTGCAAAGAGATTTTAGTTTTAGCATGAAAAGTCAATATCAGATCATTTGAATTTATTTTCCACTTCAGTTTACCCATCTGCTCCAGGAAGTCTGATTTAAATACATTTTATCAGAAGCCTTCCACAGGCACCAAGTTACCTAGCAACTCCAAGTTTCCTTTAGTGAGCTGCTTCCAACATAAAGAGTGTTCACAACTTGGGGAGGATGTGTTTTTAGCCTTCAAAGTTTACGAAGCAAGAATTAAATATTGAAACTGCCATTCTCACTCTGCATGAATGTAGAATCTATTTAAATTACATAGAGTCTTGGGGGCTGTATTTCTAAAGAGAAATTTTTAATTAACCCACATGACCATAAACTTGAATGAAATAGTTCTGTTTAATTTGCGCTAACCAATCCAAGTGCAGCATTGCTCAGCTCTAATTTAGGATCTTTAACAAAATCTAATTTGGTGCTTTGCATTTTATGCCTGCTTTGATATGTCAAAAAGATTTAGTTTTTCTGGACCTTGGCAAATAGATCCCTCAGCTCCATTATGAGGATATAGGCTCAGAGCTCTGGGTCTGGTGGTGGGTCGAACACATGCAGAAACATCACTCATCTCGAAATGCATAGGAAATGATAGGTAAAGTATTAAATATATATGCAACTCTGTAATCTAAAACAAAAAAGGAAAGTTTTTGTGGATTAGAGATGGGAAGGAAAACTCAGTGGTTAGCAAGGACTAAAACTGCACAGCCCATTGGGAGCCAAGAGTAGATAAGGCCACCAGGGCTAGAGTCTTAACACCAGCTGGGATCTGGGACCCAACACCCCCCACATGAAGCAGGAAGTTAAAACCTCTTTGCCTCTTGTGAACAGGAACAAAAGTCACTTTGCCCATTACCCAAGTGTACAACCACAAATGTACCATTTGCTATGCCCAACCAAATTATTATTCAAAAGTAAGGATGAAATAATTGTATTTTCAGACAGACAAGGACTCTGGAAATTTATTTTCTATTTGTTTGTTTTAAGATTTTATTTTTAGGGGCGCATGGGTGGCTCAGTTGGTTAAGCGACTGCCTTCGGCTCAGGTCATGATCCTGGAGTCCCGGGATGGAGTCCCACATCAGGCTCCCTGCTCAGCAGGGAGTCTGCTTCTCCCTCTGACCCTCCTCCCTCTCATGCTCTCTGTCTCTCATTCTCTCTCTCTCAAATAAATAAAAACTTTAAAAAAAAAAGATTTTATTTTTAAGTAATCTCTACACCCAATGTGGGGCTTGAACTCACAACCCCAGGACCAAGAGTCAAATGCTCCACTGACTGAGCCAGCCAGGCGCCCCAAGGACTCAGGAAATTTAAAACCCTCAGATACTCACAAATCCAAATCAGTAGTACAATAATATAACTGTAATACGACTAATATTTTTGTGCTTAAAACAAGTTGGAACTAAAATTCTAGACAATTACATGAGCATTAGTTGGAGTGGAAGGGTGGGTAGTTTTGAGGAAAGTTACATTGTTCAAAAAGTTCTGTCTCATGGGGTGGCTGGGTGGCTCAGTTGGTTAAGTGTCCGGCTCTTGATCTCAGTTCAGGTCTTCATCTCAGGGTCATAAATTCAAGGCCCATGTTGGGCTCCATGCTGGGTGTGGCACATACTTAAAAAAAAAAAAGTTTTGTGTTGTATATTGTAAGTACATATGTACAATTTTAAAGGATATGGACTGTGTTTCTGACTGAGGTCTTGAAGTCTATGGCACTAACTCATACTAAGGAGACATAAGATTTGAGGAAACATTGAGCAGAATCATTTTCCATCAGTAACAAAATTTGGAGACAGAACCGTGACTTCAGATCTATAGAGAAGCTAAATTACCATCAACAGAGCAGATTTTGAGCCAACAGTATGAAAAGGCCTAGAGCAAGGCATTGTGGGTCATTGAGATGACATGTTGCAGCTTAGGTCAGTCAAAGTCAAACATGCCTTTTAGTAGACTAAGGCAGCTGTTCTCAAACTTTCTTGTTTTAAGAACCCTGTACACTTTAAATAATTTTGGTGCTCCAAAGAGCTTTTGCTTATGTGGGTTGTACAGAGATTGATATTTGCCATACTAGAAATTAAAACAGAAAATTTGACATTTTCCATATTAGAAATTAAAACAGATAAAAACTCAGTAGTACACAGGGCACATTCCATTCACTATCATCACATGTCATGTATCCTCTGAAAACTTTCTGTAAATATGTGAGAGGATGAGAGAGAGAAAGGTAAAGTCTTAATATCATTGTGAGAATAGATTTGGCCTCACAGACCCCTCTGAAATGGTCTAGAATCTCTCCAGATCTCCCCAGAGGTCCCCAGACCTATTTTGAGAACCTCTGTTCTAAAGGGTAGAATATGCCATATACTCTTTCAATCTTGACTTGTATGTCAGGTCCACCTCCATCTGGTTTAAGCCCCAGATGTGTTTTCTGCTCTTGCTCTTTTCTTAGCTCACAAAACTCATTGCCAGAAACACACTTGGCATTTATTTGGGCCATCCATGATAGGCTTGTTTTGTTCTATAATTTGATTTCTTTAATAGATGTTCTTCAATTTGAATCAGAACAAGGGCAAGACACACATATACTCATTCTTTTTTTCCTAAAGGAATTAATATGGGATACTATGAAGTCAATAAGAATGAATAGTGGTTATAATGGCTCTGAATTTATAAATTAGTTGTAACTGTAATAGCTACTCTTATAATGATTAGCAAATTATTTTATTAGGCAAAAGGGATCACACTAGATCGGGTCCTTCTGTATTACTGATGGTCAATAATGTTTGAATGCAGTCACCGTCCAAGGCCAGAAACGTGGATCTTCCTTAGTTCCTAACTTCTCATTTCCGTCTAACCGGCCAATAATTCCTGTCGATTCTACTTTGGAAACCTGTCCCCTGAGGGGCCCCATCCTTCTCATTCCTACCATCCCTACATCAGTGGTGTCACCACCACTTTTTCTAGAGTAGAGGGACGGCTTCCTTATTGGGCTCTCTGGGCCTGACCCCTTATCTCTTCTGCTTCCAGCACTCATGCTACTCAGTCACTAGAGTTATTTTCCTGAAAAAGTATTTGACTTTGGCATAGTTCCTGTGTAAAAATCACCCATGACAACCAGTTTTCCTCTTTCTGGGTGCCAGAATATAGCACATTTTACTTACCTAACGCAGTTGGCTGAACGACAGTTTTCGGAGTGGATGCACCAGTCCCATGTGGCCTCAGGCTGACAGCCAGGAATAAGATCGCCTAATTACATAGTCAAAGGACTGCAACTACCTGGGAAATAGAAACTACTTGGCAGAAAACAATTTTTAAGTTCTTTAAAGTGATCTGGAAGAGCAGACTGCCCCAGCTGCTGCAGATTGTTAAACTGCTTTTTTCCTTTTTTTTTCCCTCCAACTCACTCTGTACTTTCACTTTGTCTCTGGAAGAATTTCCTGGCATAGTACCTACCACAAAAGGCACATCAACGGTGCTCAACTGGGGCGGGTTTGACCCCAGGAGACCTTTGGCAGCATCTAGAGGCATTTCTGTTTGTCACACCTAGGGGGCAGGTGCTCTTGGCATCTAAAAGATAGAGGCCTGGGAGGCCCGGGATTGCTAAACACCCTGCAATGCACAGGATGAAGGATTATCTGGCCCCCAGTGCCAATAGTGCGAGGTTGAGAGACCCCCAGGTACACGGCAAACACTAAAGTGTAGTTTTAAAAATATATGTAATACTTTCTTTATATACCTTCCCTAAATACCTTAATAACTTACATAACCATTTGCAACCATTTGCTTGATTTGAGTCAACTTCTCAGATGCCTACAGAATAAAGTATAGACTCTGACACAAGGTTCAAGACCCTTCCAAGTTTGCTCCTGTTTCCAGGGCTGCATCTGGCTTCTTGTACCGCTGTGTGCATGCTGTGTGCATTAGGCTACACTGCGTTAAAGGGCTCGGTTCCCTGCAGTGCCACACCCTTTCACACCTTTGTGTGGGCTCTTCTCTCACTAGACTACTCTTTCCTCTTACTCACCAGCCAATTTCTATTCATTTTTTTAAAAGATTTTATTTATTTATTTGAGAGGGAGAGAGAGAGCATGAGGGGGGGAGGGTCAGAGGGAGAAGCAGACTCCCCGCCGAGCAGGGAGCCTGATGTGGGACTCGATCCTGGGACTCCAGGATCATGACCTGAGCCGAAGGCAGTCGCTTAACCAACTGAGCCACCCAGGTGCCCCAATTTCTATTCATTTTTAAGGACCCAGCTCAAATAAAGCCTTCTCTGATACCCTCTCCTCTTCTGTGCACACTTGTCTCTCAAACAAGCTGTTCCTCTTTTTGTATAGTACTTGTTTATTTGTCTGCCTCTGCTACTACACTGTGAATTTTTAATATTTTATATTAATTTGAATTGACGGAAGTTAGCACTGGGCCTGGAACATGGCAGGTGTTCAAAATTATCTTTCAAGTATATGTGTAGGTGCTTCTATATGTGTATACATAGACATGAGCGCATACATGCGTGCGTGCACACACATTTGGCATTTTGACAGAGGTTGGCTGAAGATAGATTTCATCACCATAAGTCAGTCAGAGAAAGACGTGTACCATATGACCTCACTGATAGGAGGAATTCTTAATCTCAGGAAACAAACTGAGGGTTGCTGGAGTGGTGGGGGTGGGAGGGATGGGGTGGCTGGTGATAGACATTGGGGAGGGTATGTGCTATGGTGAGTGCTGTGAATTGTGTAAGACTGTTGAATCACAGACCTGTACCTCTGAAACAAATAATACATTATATGTTTAAAAAAAAAAAAAGGTAGTAGGGAGGGGAAAATGAAGGGGGGAAATCAGAGGGGGAGACGAACCATGAGAGACTATGGACTCTGAGAAACAAACTGAGGGTTCTAGAGGGGAGGGGGGTGGGAGGATGGGTTAGCCTGGTGATGGGAATTAAAGAGGGCACGTTCTGCATGGAGCACTGGGTGTTGTACGCAAACAATGAATCATGGAACACTACATCAAAAAAAAAAAAAGGAAAAAAAAATAAAGACACATTATTTAAAAAAAAAAAGATAGATTTCATCACCATTACTATGCAAGATAACTCCTCCCAGACCTTGCATGGTATTCCTATGAGAGGAATTTAAATCAAGATTCAAAGAACCAGGGGTGCCTGGGTGGCTCAGTCGGTTGAGCATCCAACTCTTGGTTTCAGTTCAGGTTATGATCTCAGGGTCCTATGATCGTAAGCCATGTTGGGCTCTGCACTCAGTGGGGAGTCTGCTTGAGATTCTCTCTCTTCCTCTACCCCTCCCCCACAAAAAAGATAATTTAAAAAAAAAAAAAGATTCAAAGGACCAAAATGAGAAAACAATCTGTGTAGAATACATCTCCAGCTGAAGGACACCTAGTAAACATTCCAAAATTGTACATGGAATGGCATTTCATCAAAAGTACAGCCAAAGTTGCCCATGTTTTTCCTAGAATGTGACCCCGGAACTGTTCACCAAGTGAGAACTGGGAATTCTGAGGCATGAGTGAGTGTGTGCTCTGTATGCACCTACATAAGAATAACACTTGCTGATAAATCTGCTAAAATCTGAATTCTATACCCACTGATCATTTGTCTTAACTTTATTCAAACTCATCCAATATTTATCAAATCATGACGAACAAGCCACATGTGACTACTGATACACAAACTGGGGAGTTGTAGGGCAAGAATTCCTTGGTCTGTTTTTTCCCACCTGTAAAATGAGGGTAATGATTTGTACTCAAGAGGTCAGAGGAGGGGTGCCTGAAGGGCACAGTCAGTTAAACATCTGACTCTTGATTTTGGCTCAGGTCTGATCTCAGGGTCGTGATCTCAGGGTTGTGAGATCGAGCCCTGTGTCTTGCTCCGAACTCAGTTCTGCTTAAGACCCTCTCTCCCTCTCTCTCTGCTCCTCCCTCCATTTAAGGACTCTCTCTCTCTCTCTCCCTCTCTCTCTCAAATAAATAAATAAATATTTTAAAAAAAGTCAGAGGAAAGTGGATCATGTGCAGAACCCAATTCTGTTTGAATCCAGAATTAATCTGGAACATATATATTATGTATCTATCTCACACAATGGAGATATAGCAGAGTCAGAAATATAATATTACTACATGAGTCTTATTAATTTTTAAGTAATTACTTATGGTTTCTTTTGGACTGGGATCTGATTCCCTTCTGCTCCTTTTTCATTGTTGTAAAGGATAAAAAAAAAGCTTTACACTTGGATGTTCCTCAAAGTCTTGGTAAAAGAAGGGAAAGGAAAATATTACCTAATATTGAGCATTTTTAAAGAAACTACTATTGGAGATCAACAAGTATAATTCTAGTTTTCAAAAGAATAAAAGGTGGGTTCCCCAGACTATGATGTGAAAGCCAAAGATTGAGTTTGAGAATTTGGAGCCTCAGATTGGGGAACACATTGACATCGAAGGCTTGTCACAGGCCATAGAGGGTTCTTGGGTTGGAGGTCATTTGATCTCTACAGCATCAAAATGAATTCAGAGGCTCAGAGTACAGACCCTGTACTAATTAAGTACAACTATTGTACTTCTGCTAACGGGTTTCCATGACCCTGACAGATCAACAGAAAAGGAGGACTTTGTGACTCAACAGATGATCAGTGTAGAAAAAGCTAGATTATAAATGGAAAAGGAAGCCCAATAGAACTATAGCATCAGAAGAAAAAGTATGCCTGGTTGGAAAGCTTTGAAGTACCAACACATAGCTCTGTTTTGTAAAAATGCATCCAGGGACTGCAGACACAAGCCCTTCTTAGTCACTGTGGACTTGGAAACCAATGGATTTAAGGATAGGTGGCAAGTCACAACCTGTTGGTAAAAAGAGGAGCTTCTCTATTTGAAAGCATTAGGGCAGAAAACATTATGTAGAGGCTTAAAGAGTGACATCAAGACCAAAGAGTGGCAATTTTATAGGGGTTTGGAATTTGGGCTCAACATAAGAAAATATTTTATAATAGCCATCCCTGCTATAGAAGGAAATGACCTCCCTTAGTGAACAGTGAGCAACCTGTCTCTGGAAATGCTCAGGCAGAAGCTGCATAGAGATGTTGAGGTGGGTTTTGAGCATCAGATGGGCAGACCACTCAGCAGATACTAGCAGAACTCTGCCACGTGCGAGGAACTCCTCTGCCTTTGTGGTTCCTTTGGCTCTTGAAGTCTGGTTTAGATGATTGCAGTTTACATGGAATCTTGACCATTCTCATCCTCAGATATTTTGCCCTACGTCAACTTGTACTATTGATCATTGGCCATGCCTCTACAGTTTTTGAGGGCCTGTGAAGCCACGAATAAAATTTTATTTTATTTATTTATTATTTCTTTTTAGATTTTATTTATTTATTTGACAGAGAGAGAGAGAGTGAGCACAGGCAGGGGGAACGGCAGGTGGAGGGTGAGGGAGAAGCAGTCTCCCTGCTGAGCAGGGAGCCAGACGTGGGGCTCGATCCCAGGACCCTGGGATCATGACTTGAGCTGAAGGCAGACGCCTAACCAACTGAGCCACCCAGGCGCCCCTAAAATTTTATATTGTACATATGTAAATATTTAATAGCTGAAACTGAGAGAATGCCCCTGGGGAGCGGGAAGAGGAGCATCTCCCCGTCAGCTCCTGGTAGGCTCTTGATGGCAGTGTGTGATAGCAGCCGAGAGTGTGAACTTGTGTCAGAACTACTTAACTTTCAGGGCCTCAGTTTCCTCCGCTGTAAAACGAGGATGATAATACCTCATAGATTATTGTGTCTATAAATTGCTTAGCTTAGTGCTGGTGTAGACTCTTGCTTAGCCTCATGGAGGCTTATT
The DNA here is from genome assembly GCF_002201575.2 of Neomonachus schauinslandi. Classification (NCBI taxonomy): domain Eukaryota; kingdom Metazoa; phylum Chordata; class Mammalia; order Carnivora; family Phocidae; genus Neomonachus; species Neomonachus schauinslandi. The sequence goes on along the minus strand of NC_058406.1, from coordinate 74,894,213 downwards.
AGGCTCTGCATAGATCTGCCTAGGCTCTTACTTAATGAACACAGTACCTGGTACACAGTAAGTGCTCAATAAATGGTAATTCTTGGTAGAAAGACTAACGCAAGGGTAGTAGCAGTAGTAGCCTTTATATCGAGGCCTTGAGGACTTAAAACATATATCCCAACTCCTAGTCCAGTGCTCTCTTCAAAACCTAGCAATATGAGGTTTTATGCTTGTCCTCGTTTTGCTTTACGGCAATTAGATGTGTGGATCAAGACTTACAATGTTCCTCCCTTTTAAGAATGAGCAAACCAGGGCGCCTGGGTGACTCGGTCGGTTAAGCATGCAACTCTTGATTTTGGCTCAGGTCTTGATCTGAGAGTTGTGGGATCAAGCCCCATGTCGGGCTCTGAGCTCAGTAAGGAATCTGCTTGTCCCTCTCCCTCTGCTCCTCCCCCTGACTCCCCCCGCTCTCTTTCTCCCTCTAAAATAAAGAAATAAATGAAGTCTTTTTAAAAAAAAGAAAGAATGAGCAGATCCAACTAATGCACTGACATTTTATTTTACTTTTTATTATTATTTTTTAGAGGGGAGGAGGGGCAGGAGGAGAGGGAGACAGAGAATCTTAAGCAGGCTCCATGCCCAGCACAGAGCCTGACGAGGGGCTCCATCTCACAACCCTGAGATTATGACCTGAGCCAAAATCAAGAGTCGGCTGTGTAACCAACTGAGCCACCCGGCTGCCCTGACCCTGACATTTTAGAAAGCAGATTTGACCTCCATGACTTTTGCACTCTTTTCTCTGAGAAGGATATTGTGAGGATAAGGTGAAAACAATAGGGAGGCTCAGAAATCCCAGTTTACCTAGAACAGTGCCAGTTTACATCTGTTTGGGGAGTTAATTATTAACCCCCCCCTTCACTCTCAAAATTGTCAGTTTGGGGGACAAGCCACATGGTCACTCTAAGCATAGCACTCGCCACTCTTAATCATAGTCATTTAAACTTAGACCAAACTGCACAGACTCCAAATTGTATGCAATTAGTATTTTTAAAAAAGGTGACTGTCACTTTAAGTGATTGTGCATCACTCTCCTGGGCATAGATAAGTGGCCCATCAAAATTGTCCAAATGGGACCATTTGCAAAGAATTTTCCTATTTCCCTGAGTATCTGGAATGTGAAGTTGACACCATTCTTTCCTGCAGGAATCTGTGGTATAAATAGTATTTATCGTCTATCCCTCTGAGAGCCTAGTGAAAAATGAGTGGGGGCTGGAGGAGCCCAGGTGACACTCTCTTTGCATACAGAAGATTTAGCACAAAGATTTCCCCAGGCTTTTTCCCAGGGTGTGGACAGGAAGGTTCAGGAAAGAGCAGTCCCACAGCCGGCCTTCAGTTGGAGTGGGTTGGGAGAGGCCTCCTTTGGCATCATCTGCTCCGCACTCCGCAGATCAAATGTCAGCTGCCAGGACCAACTGGTGCCTCCTGGAGGTCTTTAAAAAATGATTTTCCAGCTGTGAGAGGCTGCGCTATTGTTCTGCTGCTTGGCCACCAGAGCTGGCTGGCCCGCGGGCAGCAAGCACGCAGGGCGGCCCCAATGACTCAAATCGAAGGGTCAGCTCTGCAGCAGCCGCCCAGCCACCATCCCTCCTCTCTCGGCTGTCGGATGTCAGATCATCAGAGGCCCTGCATATGGCCCTGTGCTTGCTCATCATTCACCTCACAGGCCTCTAGAATTTTCACAAGTCAGAAGAGGCGCCAGGAGAAAATTTGCGGCCCCTGAGGGTGCCCTAGGGGTGGTTAATAGCCAGGGAGGGTGACAAGAAAGGGGGAAGTTTAGTGTGCTGTGGTTCCCAATTGTTTGGCTAACAGCCGGAGGTTGACCTTGAGCTTGCGTCTGCCACATGGCAGAGGCACCAGCCGGGCAGCACGTTCTGAGGGATCAGGAATAATGGAACTTGAAAATGCAAATGGTTTTAATGAATACTTCTCCCCTCCCACTCTCCCCACTACCCCACCCCCCCATCCCATAGTTTTGTGTGCAAGAAGAAACATTTCTCAGCTTATAGCGGAAAGTCACTACTTGCTCTAAAATCTGGAAGTATAATAGAGACCCACTGTCTGAGCCTTACAAGCTTGAGTTTCCTGGATCCTCCGGAAGCACCAGGTGCCGCGTGCCATGACTTGATCCCAGCCCAGGGCAGTGGCCAAATGAGACCAGAGACAAAGAGCCTTTTATGAGAATGATTATCTGGTACTTAAAAAGGTGACCAGCGGCGGCCGTGGACTCACCTGACACTGGCAGTGCGCCTGTGTATGAGACTTGTCGGCTGTGCGTGGCCCCGGGGCTGGTTCATAGCCTTGCTCAGCCCACAGCAGCAGCCGGCCAAGCACTGGGGTGGAAGGGAGGGGCCGCTTACAGGAATGTCTGCTGCTTTGCCTGTCACTGCCTCAGCACAGGGACCTCCTTCCTTCCAAAATGCAGCCTGGGAGAGAATCCAGGTGCTTGCCTTGCAGCTCTTCCGTGCTGTTCCCGGATAACTTGATTCAGTCTGCTCCGTATCAGGTAGCTGATCTTTTGAGATTTGTTCTTGGCCTTAAAATCTGAGCCCCAGCAGCTTTGGGTGGCATAATCAACATTTAAGAAAAAAGCTTGCTCCTTCTTATTTCCCCTATCTGAACTCTGATCCGGATGCGTAGCTAAATTTCCTGTACTCCTGAAGGGTTGCACGTAGACAGGGAAGCTCTATGTATATAATAAAATATGTAAGACAGGCTAGGTCTATGGAAGTAAATGCAGACTGTTGTGATTTTGATCTCAGTATCTCCCAAAGTTATCAAAAGTGTTTTGTAAACTGTAAAGTAATATACACATGTAAGCGGTTGTTGCTATGGTTATTTTATTTTATAAAATGCCTTTTTTAAAAAAAATGCAAAAGTGATTTCTCTTGTAGAACTGGTTGTATGAGAACATCAGACGAGCACAGAAGGCTCTAGCTTGGTTACTGGGCAGTTGTACAAAAGCTGTTTCCAAGGGTCACACTCATACAGTACTCTTTGTCCTGAAATCCACTATAAAGGTAGATTAGAGGCATACATCATCTTAAAAATGGGCTCTGGAAACAAAACCAGTTTGGAACGAATTCTAAAAGAATGTGATACTAACATTTTTAAGTTGTAAGATATACAAACGGAATTAATTAATGGGAAGCTATTATTAGATGTAGGGTATTGCACCATACATTAACTACTATGTCCTCGTAAACAAGCCCTGTCTAGGATGGCTTATTTATAGGCTGTTACAGCTTGCATAAAGAAAGAAAAAATCAAACTGGGGGCTCTTTGAATATAGCCAAGTGCTGAAAATCTCATTTACCATTACTTTTTAAATCTACATATCTTTTTCAAATGCTTAAATTATTTTTACTAAACAGTAAGCTTGGATTTATACAGTTGTTCTCAGAATGTGCTTTGAAAGCATCATGTGGTAATTTTTTTAAAAGGAAAAAACTTGGTTATGGAGCCATAGACCATTGTCCTGAAGGAAAAGGAATCAGTCAGTGTTTCTGTAAAGGTGGTTAACCCGCAGGCAGAAACAACTGCTCAGGATATTTTGCAAATTTACATTTACATTTGTTGATTCCATATTAAACTGAATAACCAGGCACATAGAAGGTAAAACCCTCTTTTAATTAACACTCTTGGTGTGGGCCCATGTGATTAAATATGACGGAGCTGCTCCTGGGGTTTCTGCTACTGAAAATACTAACAATAATCATTTGTTTTGTTTTTATATTTAAACACATTATTGCATAGCTTGGTGCAGAGATAATTACCAATTTTATCTCCTGTGTTTTTCTAATGTTCATTAATAACAATAAAGGGTTGTAGGTTAAAAACTCATTTAATTGCCTTTATGTTAATGACATTATGAATAGCCTTAGCTACAAGATTCTAATTCTGTCCAGTACCCTCTTTTTCAGTGGAGCCCCAGGAGGGCTGCTCATTTTATCAGCATTACTGATTCAGAGTTTTTCCTTGCAGGTGGGTTTTTGTACATAATCAGAATTAATGCACAACACATTTTGCAAGGAATGGAGTAGAAGCACTTGGAATAAGTAATTAACTAGAGTGCCCAAGGAAATATGCCCGAGCATTTTTTTAGCATATTCATAAAACATTAAGAACAGTCATAAACACAGTAGAAATAATTTCCTGGTAATGTGCTTTTAGACTATTTTCTGGTTCCTTTTTTTTTTTTTAATTTCTCACATGGGGGAAAATTTTTTTTTAACTGAAAGTCCCAGGGATGCAGATAAAATGCCCAATGCGTGGCGCTTTGGGGTTAGATGCACTTCTGTGTCGCTGCAACCACGTGGGCAGTCTGGGTACCATTTCCTTTCTCTTGCCCTGCTCCCATCTCCATCCCATAATTTATCAGGCAGGAAAAGGAATGAATGCAGCTTGCAACGTCCCAGGAGATTACCCACCTATTCCCAATCTCTAGCGTTAACCTCTTGGCGTGGGAGAGAATGCCCAGGAGGGAGGAGGGAGCAAGAAGCCAAGCATTATGGTGGTGGTTGCTGTGGTGGAGCACGCAGGCTGCCTCCCCACCCCTTAGACCCACACGCCCATCCCTCCAGCTCTTGATGGCTGATGGCTCAGCTGAGTCACTCTCCCCAGGTCATCAAGGTCATGTTCCAACCCCCACCCCCAGGCATCCTGCATCCAATGACAGGTCAGTAGGAGAATTTAAGTGTCTGCCCCCCACCCCACCCCTTCAAGGTGGATAATTCAGAAGGCCATCCTGACATCAGAGCACTCTGGGGGATTGGCTGAGGCCTTTGTCCTGCATCCCTCATCCTTCCTCACAGATGTCGTTCTGGAGAGCACTCCCCGATCCACCTCTTATGCACAAATCTCAGAGTCTATTTCCTGGGAACCCGACCAACGACAGGTAAGCTACGGTGATCAACTGACCCATCTCCATGCTGGCTGGTGGACCCTGAAGACACAGACACTCCTGGGCCTCTTTGACCTTGGTATCTTTTTATGAACTTTGGGCATAGAGCTTGGCCCCCTGAATGGTGCCCGGAGCAGGGGGAGGATTCACCACCCTCACATAGAGCAGGCATCACGTGAGCTAAGGTATATGAAAATGTTTTTATTTTTATTTTTTTAAAGATTTTATTTATTTATTTGACAGAGAGAGACACAGCAAGAGAGGAAACAAGCAGGGGGAGTGGGAGAGGGAGAAGCAGGCTTCCCGCGGAGCAGAGAGCCCGATGTGGGACTCGATCCTAGGACCCTGGGATCATGACCTGTGCCGAAGGCAGATGCTTAACGACTGAGCCACCCAGGCCCCCCATGAAAATGTTTTTAAACCCACAGACCGCAGAGTTAGATGGCTGAGTTCACATAGTGGCTGTGGTGTTTGGACAAGCTAGTTAACATCATTGGACATCAGTTCCTCATCTGGAAGTGGAGCTAATGTTCATATGGTGTTTCCCCAGTCCCCAACATGTAGTCAAGCTCAGTGGATGCAGCAGCTCACTTTTGCCCCTTCTCCCCTTTGTACCATTCTTTGTATGGAGAGTATGATTTTGTGTGTGTTTTGGTAGAGGTTAAAATATCAACTTAGTTAATTAATCAATCAATATTTTAAATTCCAGTATAGTTAACATACAGTGTTATATTAGCTTCAGGTGTACGGAGACTATGGATTTTTTTGAATGCTGAAAACAATCTTCACTATCAGCCAGACCAGTTTCTTCAAGATTGAGGTTTAAAATAGCCCTGGCTCTCATGGAGTTCAGCACGCAGTCTGAATGGGAGCCCACAGAAGACGGTGGCACGGACCCAGCACAAAGGTCTTAATCAAAGGAAGAACCAGAATATGCATAAGATCCCAGGTGACTTAGAGCAAGGCCACATTTATTTCTTCCAAATACTGGTATGGAGAAATAGACAATGATAATGGTTTGCTAGGGACCTGAAGACTTTAATGCATTAGCTTATTTTACTCTCATAGCATCCTTAATTAGGTAACATTATTATGCCCATTTTATAATCGAGGAAACTTAGGATCAGAGAGCTTATGTAACTTTCCCTAGGTTACACAGCTAATAAGTTGCAAACCCAAACCCTTGCCTTTAATGACACTTTATAACAGGAAACCCATGGCTTGGAAAATTATTTGAAATTACCCCCAATATCAACATTTCCCAGCCAATTAGATGTCCTATTGCTTTTTACTAAAAATATCAAAAACTCAAGTCCTATCCAAAGACTATTTTATGGTGGTACCTGGTGCTAATAACATATCACAGTGGAGTCAAAATGTCCTAGTGCTTTAAAAAAATAGAGGCCTTTCTTTACCGATGGCATCATAACTTGGAAGCACAACTCCCTTGGTCTTAAAATTAAAGATATGGGCTTTGAAAGCCCAGTTTAAGAGACGTGGAAGTAATCACTCTTCAAAACAATGTCACATCAGATTTTGGTTAACCTCACTGTTCAAAGATGCATGGAGTATAAGAATATTATTTCCTCATAATACTATAGATTTGTACAGCACATAAAATTTTTTCAAATGCTTTTACACTTATTTGACTTCACAAAAAGTCGGTGGAGTGGATATTAGAGCACCATTTGCCAGAAGATAAGACTTAAGTTCTTTAAGGAAACTGTCCAAGTGCCAAAAGTTCTCTTGACAGTGGAGATGAGTCTAGACATTTTGCTACTCAAAATGTTGTCTGTGGGTTAGCAAGTCAGCGTCACCTGGAAGTTTGTTAGAGATGCAAGCTCTCAGGCCCCACCCAGATGTACTGAATCAGAATCTTCTTTTTTTTTTTAAGATTTTATTTATTTTTTTAAGAGAGAGATAGAGATCACAAATGGGAGGAGGGGCAGAGGCAGAGGGAGAGAGAGAGAATCCCAAGCCGACTCCATGCTGAGTGCAAATCCCGATGTAGGGCTTGATCCTAGGACCCTGAGATCATGACCTGAACCGGAATCAAGAGTCAGACACTTAGGGGCACCTGGGTGGCTCGGTCAGTTAAGCGTCTGCCTTCAGCTCAGGTCATGATCCCCAGGGTCCTGGGATCGAGCCCCGCATCGGGCCCCCTGCTCGGCGGGAAGCCTGCTTCTCCCTCTCCCACTCCCCCTGCTTGTGTTCCCCCTCTCACTATCTCTCTCTCTGTAAAATAAATAAATAAAATCTTAAAAAAAAAAAAAAGAAAGTCAGACACTTCACCAACCAAGCCACCCAGGCGCCCCTGGAATCTGTCTTTTAACAAAGTCCCTGTAAATTTGTATGCGTATAAATGTTTGACAGCACGGCCTCCTCCCATTGTCCGACTGTCTCAGATCCACTCTCCCCGACAGTCTAGAACGTAAGCCCCATGATGGGAAGGCCTGCAGCTGCCTTGTCCAGCCCTGTACGCTTAGCACTTGCACAGTGCCTGGGCCCAAGTAGGCATCCCATTAGACAAACCCATAGCTGTATCATTGGGTAGTTTGGCCTGCCAGCCAGTTACCATCTGTACCCCTTCCTACAGGAAACAGGCTAATGTTCCATGTTCCTGAAGGTCTACCATCCGCACAAAGGTATTTACCTTGCTCATCTGGAAAAGGTGAAGTCATGCCTTAAAGATATACTGAAGACTGTGGTTTGCAACCCTGTTTCTCAGCCCACAGAATCAGTGCCGATAGGGGAGGGGGTACATTGTACTGTGCAATTATTTAAATGAAAACAACATAAATGAAGAGAAAGGGCTATTTATATCAAGTGCTACTAATTAAATGAGAAATAATGGGCACTGCTGAGGAAAGGATACGGTCGGAGAGAGCAAGAAAAACTTCCTGCCAGCAAAGAGGAGCAGACCATGGGACAGTTTTCCTAGTGGGATAATTATGACTCCTGGAGAAGATTGGCCGAGGCAAGATGAGATAAGTACCAGGACAGTATAATGTGCTTCCAACCCTATTATCAATGATGCTTTCAGGCACCAGCTCCGGGTCACAGATTTTGAATACACTAAATGCTTAATTCAGTGCTGCCCTTTCACCCTAAATATCTCGGGGTAAGAGAAAAATATGTGCACCAGTCCAGTGCTCCCTGATTTAACTCTTCACTGAAACACTCTAGGAATAAATGACAGGGGAGGGAGGAAATTACAGCCCCCATGTCTCTCTCCCACCCAGAAATTTCCGTTTCAAACAGCTGGTAGCACAATGATGGGGTCATCAAAAAACTTGTGAAGATGATCCTCCAACCCCCTGCCTTACTTTTTTCCCCAAGACCACTCTGAAAAAATATTTTAGAAGCAGGATATTGGTGGTGTGAAGGTGGAAGTCTCCTATTCAGAAAATCAATGCAGATTATGGTATCATAAGATGTTGATTTATAGGCTGCTGCATTGAAAACGACTTGCTTTCTCATTCATTAGTCAGACCTGGTTGATGGCTATGATAAAAAATAAGACAAATAATTTAAAACAAATACAAGATAAAAACAAGACAAATAATTTAAGACTTGCAGAGTGTGCTTGACTTTCGATTTGTCCTTGGAAGATTTGAGGCTTCAGCAAAGAGAGATTCTCAGAGAAGTCAAAAGACTGCAAAGCACAGGTGACCCAGAACAATGCCCCTTAAGAGCTCAGGCTCTGGGACAGAACGACCTAGGTTTAAATCCAGGTGGACTCCAGTCTTTCTGGCACCTCATCCAAGCACCCCCAGGTCCTGTGTTCCTCGCTCGTAAGGTGCAGCTAACAATAGAATCTACCTCTGCAGTGGGTGAGAGGAATAAATGACATAGTTCCATTCCATAATGGAATACACATTGCCTGGCCGAGTTGGGCTCTAGGTAAATATTACCTGCTTTTGCTATGCAAACAAACAGCTTCTATCTGAAAATATTTCCCAATTTTATATATATTTGTCATATACCTTTTATGTGATTGAAGCAGTGAGGATTGAGAAAAATTATCTAGAGCCTATTTCTTGCCTTCAGTGAGCTTACAAACTAGCCGGGAAGATGATGTGGGAACTTGAAACTACTAAGGAAAATCAGAGAACTGGATGAAAGTCAAATGAGAGACAGTGGCCAGAGGAGGAGAGAGGTGAGGGGTGGGGAAATCTAGGAGAAATGAAAGGTATGAGCAGAGGTGAAAGGCTTCAAGTAGAAATAAACTGGACTGTGGCAGGACTGGAGGGGACATGGGGATGTTGAGAAGTTTGGTGAGCTGTATGTCTGTGAACTTACACTAGATCTGCTATTGAACTACCCTGGTTATCTGACAAATTCTACTAGGGAGTGCCTCTGGTGAACACTTGGTGGCTTGTTTTTATGACAACCTTTAAATTATATTCTTAGTGGCTCTTGGACAAAAGATCCATTCATCCATGTTTATTGAGCATGTAATATATGCTAGGCATAGGGGATATAGGTAGGAACAAGAAAAACCCTGCCCCGATTTTTGTAGAACTCATATTCTACTGGTGGAGGTATAACATAAGCACATAAATATATAATATCAGTAGAGATTAAGCAGGGCAAGAAATAGGGAAGGATGGTGGGTGGCAATTTTAGGTAGAGTGGCTGGGAAGGCCTCTTTGAGAGTATGACCTATGAGCACAGACCTGAAGAACAGAGGAAGAGTATTCCAGGTAGAGGGACAAGCGGGTGCAGAGGCTCCAAGGTCAGATTACTTTTCCCACTTGGAAAGAAGGTGTGTGCCACCATAAAGGAGTGAACATGGCCATTCAAGAGCCGTGTAGATTTCTTCTGTAGTACTCCAGTATGTCTGGGCAAATGGCACACTAATGAGCAAAGTAAAGTTCAGAATCATCTATCAGACTTCCAAAAGTAAGTTAAAAAATTGAGTTGAAGGGATACTAGTGATGCAATTGGCATTTGCAAGCTGATGAACTCATTTTTCTTAAGAACACCAGGAAGTTTAAGATGTGTCTGATTGCTTAGGCTATAGTTCAAACTGCGGCCTTAGTTTGAATTATTTTCCATCTTTCTACTTGCTAAAACCCCAATGATGATTAGTATATAGTAAAATTACTTTGTTTAGTAAAAATTCATGAAACAGGTATATTTCTGGTTGAGAGTAAATGAGTACATTTTGTGCTGGAACCTTCATCTTGGGACTTCCCCCCGAATAAAGCCATATTATTGTCTAACACCAATAATTCAAGTGACAATGTGTTGTTGCAGGTCTGTTAACCTGAAATCTTGAACTAAATCTGTCAAAAGTTTTCTTTTTTTTTGCAAACTGGCTAAAACGTTTAGTGGCAGGGGGAAAAATGCCACGGAAGCATTATGTTAAGAAACCTTTGTTTCAACACAAAGAAAGAGTTTTTATTTACTAATTTCTGCCAACAGTTTGCTAACATATTCCAATTTTGATTTGCCCATTTTCTTAAACTGTACTGATAACAAGGTAGACATCTAACATGCAAACAATCATACTTCCATCCCCTCACTAGAAGGAGAGAATAATTATTGATATGTATGTATAAATGTTATGTTCTTCAACTTCTTGATTCCTTAACCTTTCGGTGGAAAAGACTCGTGGGACGTTATTGAGGAAAAAGTGTTTTTTTCCCTTCCAGATGGATTTGTTGGCTAGGGCAATATTTTTAGTTATGCCAATAAAATGAAAGGGAGACAGAAAATCAGGCAACTGCCGGAGTGGTTAGTGTGGGACTATTACCAAGGCAGAAATGAGGCCAAAGAGATGATAAATGTGTGCCTCTCACCCACTCCATCAGCTGAAGCCTGATCTGGATCTTCTTTTCCATCTGAGCTCCAAGCAAGCCACCATTTTTCACAGCAGCCCTTAATAGTGGACATTAACTTAGCCCTCCCCAAAAGGGCTGACCTGCAGTCTACACTCGGTGCTTCTCCAAACTGTAATCACCTGCTCAGTCCGTAATTTTATCAAATAGCCTGCACCTTTTTCAGCCACTTATTGGCCAATTAAGTCAAGTTCTCACTGAGGGGGTCCAGCTGGCTTCAAGTTATCTAAGATGAATTGATTGAAGATATTCTGCAATCTATGAACCCAGTTTAATGATCTAGGTGATAATACTTGTAATTCTTCTCAGTCAGGGGAATTTGCTGCAGCTGTTGTCGGCAAATCCGTGTTCTGATACACTCAAGTACCAGAAAAGCAGTAATCCGCCCTCGGAGTTCCATAGCGGTGGCTGCATTGTGGAAAGGGAAAGCTCACATTCACTCGGCATTGCCAAGTGAAGACAGTCTTCCCGTCGATGTGTTTTTACTTTATCCCATTGTGAGTGTTTTGTTTTGTTTTTTTAAAGGTAGAATATGGGAAGAATGCGTTATTGATAATACTTCATCAAGAACAGTGAGTGAATTGCAAATTAAATGCATTAAACACAAAATGCAATAAACAGCACCTCGAATGTTTTGAGCTACAAAAAGCACTGCTTTGAGGTAAGAACATGGTATTTTCTAAAATGTTGGGGTGGGGCTCCAAGCACGGAAGTCATTATTTTTGTATGAAGTGTTTCATGGAAGTCAGAAATACTAAGGGTTTGTGCTCCCACCCCCTGGATTCATGGCTAGTGAAGTGATAATGAAGAAGTGTCAGACAGTGACACAGGCCTTCCGTGTATCTCCAAACACTTTTCTGCACAGTGACACATTTTTTAAAAGTAATTATTAAATAATTTGCTTGCTTGCTTTCCTATCTGTGCATTGGTTCCCTGAGCTGCTGAAACGTTAATTCTCCTCCCTATGAAGCAAATACTGTAAATAACACTCTGAAGGTTTTTCTGGGTGTTGCAAATTCAGAATACTTAGGAACACTCTTTCCTACAGTGGTCTGTGAAGTTTATGTTTACAAACTGAAAAGCTGGTTTTGATTTTCTTACGAAAGTGGCAGCTGTGATATTAATTTACGCTGTGCTGAGGAGCTGCCAACCCTGTCTTTCTGGAGAGTAGATTCCCTTCACTGAGAGGTGTGATCGAACTTGGCTTTGGGGATGTGTGACTTGCTGGGAAAGGCTGGTGATTTTGATAAGATTTTAAATTCTTACCAGTGATGGAGGAAAAACAATGGACCAGGAAGGATGTATCTTCAAGTACAGTGTAGGCTTTGGTGGGAAAACTTCATTGGCCCATGGCCGTACTCTAAGTTCAAGGGTCCAGAATTCCTCTCTACCAAGTAAAGAGCAAGAAACAAGGAGTGACCTTTCTCTTTCTTTTTCTAACCAGGACAGGCAAGGCCAGGCAGAGCTTTGGGGTCTGGTATGAAACAAACTGAGTTTTCTCTGGGAACAATATATCTGATTATTCAAAGAACTCTTTTCTGCATTTTTTTGGCCTCTATAGTCATCCCCCCCCTTTGTTGGGTTAACCCAACTTAAAATGTTCTAACTACTATAAATGAAAAATCTTATCCAAGTGGGATTAATTATAATAACTAATAATCACTTGCCACATGCCAGACCCTGGGTTCTAAAAACTCTACATGAATTAAAACTGAGTTAATTCTCACAACAACTTCTGAGGTCAATGCTATTACCTTCATTTTACAGATGAGGCAACAGAGGAATAGAGAAGTTAAGTAACTTGCCCAAAGTCACACAGCTAGTAAGTGCCAGACCCAGAGTCTGAACCAAGTAGGTTGGGTGTAGTGCCTATGTGATTATTGATCACATACTGCCTCTCTGACTCCTCATAGGCCCAGAGCTTGAGCTTATCTCTGTTTTAGCTGTCCAGCCTGTTCTCATGATACCTCCACAGGGAAAGAATTACAGAAGCGCAGAAGGACAACTGATGTCACAACTGGCAGAAACTAAGTGCTTGTCTTCAGGAGGCCTTACCCCAGATGTATTACTTGGGGCCTGTCTAACCTCCAAGAGCTCAAAGCACTTCAGAAATGTACTTGAGTCATCAGTATGTTAGCAGAGTGTCAGAAGAGGAGATATCTTGCTCTGTTGTTGTTTTTTTTAACAGATCAACACAAAAAGCGAAATGTCAAGTTGACCTTGAACTCATTTCTCCCGGATCTTAGGTTGATTTCTCCTTTGGGCCCATTTTATCTCACTGAAACATGGATTAACATGACCCTTTCCATATATATTCAGATTATTCTTTGGGAACAAAAAATGTCTTTTATCTAAATCTGGTACTGTTATAGCTGTTGAAAAAATTTAGGTCTTACTGGGGAGGGGTAGTGGAAGGATTGGGTAAGTGGGTGATGGACATTAAGGAGGGCACGTGATGTAGTGAGCACTGGGTGTTATATAAGACTGATGAATCACTGAACTCTACTTCTGAAATTAATAATACAGTATATGTTAATTCATTGAATTTAAATTTAAAAAATTTTTAAAAATTAGGTCTTACTATGCAGGTGAAGATCTGGTATGGGGATAGAGATGTAAGAAGAGGAAAAGCTAAATACCATATGCAAATTTTCTGTATCTTTGAACTTTACAGATGAGGAAACAGAGGCTAAGGTCACGTGCCAACTTTTATTTTTTTACCGCCTAAGGCATCTCTTTCAAAAAATAAAAATGTGTTGCAATATGAAATTATTTTCATTGAGCATTTATTTTAAAATAATTTAAAAATTATTTTAAAATTTATTTTAAAACATGATCTCCATTAGAATTTCATAGACTTAGGGCTTCTTGTTATATACTCACAAGGCACTCATACTTTCCTTCTTAACATTAATCACAATTGTAATTAATTAAAGCATAAATAATTGCTTATTTAACTTTGATTTCCCTAACCAGAAAATTCCACAAGGGTAAAGAATGTGACTGTGGTTTTCACTACAATATCTCCAGTGTATCTGGTATATAGTAGGTGCTTATATATTTATTGAATGATATAAATGAATGACTGAATAAAATAGTTTTTGTTACTTACTAAGAGGAAAACAATGTTTTTTTTTAAACTCATAGGTGTTTTTTTTTAAGATTTTATTTATTTATTTGACAGAGAGAGACACAGCAAGAAAGGGAACACAAGCAGGGAGAGTGGGAGAGGAAGAAGCAGACTCCCGGCTGAGCAGGGAGCCCCATGCAGGGCTCAATCCCAGGACCCTGGGATCATGACCTGAGGTGAAGGCAGACGCTTAACAACTGAGCCACCCAGGCACTGCAACAATGTTTGCTTTAAATTGATAAATGTTAAAGCAGCTTTAGGTGCATAGCAAAATTGAGTGGAGAATGCAAAGAGTTCCCATATATCCCTTGTCCCCACATCTACACGATATCCTCCACCATAGACTAAAATGGTGTTTTAAACTAAGAGTGAAACAGTTCTGTCTTGGTTTCTAGTCTAATTTATCTCAAATATAATAGCTGGAGAATAACAAAGAAGCCCCCCCAAATAGTGACTTAAATAAAATAGAAGTTTTGTTCTCTTTCAAAGGACAGTCTGGCTGATTCAGGCTGGAGGGGTAGCTCTGCTCCATAAAGCCGGGGTGGATCTGCCATCCCCAGCATATGGCTTCCAAGGCTGCTCAAGTTGTCATCATTTCCAGCTGGTAGGGGCGGTGATGAGCCAAAATCCTGCATGTGGAGCCCTTCTTAAGTTGGAGATGACACTGAAGTTGCACACATCTCCTTCTCTCACATCCCATTATCCTAAACCTCAGGCTCATAGTCACTTCTAGCTGCCAAGGAGGCTGGGAAATGTAATTGCTTGCTGGGTGGTCATGTGCCCAGAAATATGGAAAAGATGGATTTTGAAGGACAGCTAGTAGTCTGACACACCCCAGAATGAGAAATGTTTATTATAATAGACAAACCAATGAAACCTAAATAAGAGGAACTAAAGCTGTAAAGTTCTAATCTTCAACTATCTCAGTAGGCTCTTCTCACCAGTATAAAGCCACTTCACTGGTTGCAGGAGTTCAAGCCATGCAAGAAAGGAATGGCATGATAACAAGAGGAAGCTGGGCATAAGACTAACAGAGGAGTGTGGAAAACTGGTTCTTTGCTTATCATTCATCCTTGAATCATACCTTTCCCTTTCCAATAAAGAAAATGCTATTATAGGTAGCCATAAGGTGGGACTCAGTGACTTCAGCCTCTTGGTGGTCATATCCTTGGAAGTCCCCTCCCCTCTAGTGTGGGCTGGATTTGTTGACTTGCTTCTAAGAAACAGAATTTGTCACCAGATTAGGCTCTCATCCTGGGACCCCTGTCTCACTCTTGCTCACTTGCTCTGCGGGAAGCCAGCTGTCACACTGAGCTGCTCTATGGAGAAGTCCGTGTGTCAAGGACCTCCAGGCACAGTGAGAAACTGAGGCCTCTGTTCAATAGTCTCTGAGAAACCAAAATCTGCTGACAACCACATAAGCGAACATGGAAGCAGATTCCCTGCAGTGATCCTTCACGTGAGATCACGGCACTGGGCCTCATTAGACCACTTGAGTCACTGGCACCTAACTAAACTATGCCTCTGGATCCACAGAAACTGGGAATAATACATGTTTATGAACTTAAGCCATTAAGTTTAGGGGTACTTAAATGACCAATACAAGTAGATGGTTAACTCATTTCAGCACTATGTAACTACTACAAATGTCAATCACTGGAATATAGATTCTAATGGTCCAATCATTTTCTAGTAGTAATTTTGTGTAATGAGCACCTTTAAGTGGTCTAACTAACCAAGACTATAATTTAATCCACTGGTTTCTAAAGTCTGGTCTTAGAACACCTAGGGGTCCCTGAGACTCTTTTAGGGGATCCATGAAGCCAAAACTCTTATTTATTTATTTTTTTTATAATACTACTGAAATAGTTTTGGCCTATTTCACTCATTCTCTCATGTGTGTACAGTGGAGTTTTCCAAAGACTGCTTGATATGGGGTAATATCATTCTTCTGACAATTTGTGGAATTTATCCTTATGTAATCTTGTGTTTTCTAGAATGTTCTAAGATAGTTAAATTTAGGGTATAAACACATGCATTTTCTGAGATTAACTCAACTGTTCTCAGTACTTCTGTGCTTTAAGTAGTTATCTTCAATTATATACCTGGTATAGTCTCTGTAACCTCAGTATTGTCCAATGAATTGTTGTTTTGAAAACCTAAAATTTTCCTTGCAACTATGCAGAAACACAACAAAAAGCACACTTTTGTTGTCTTGTTTTGCAGTGATATTTTAGAATTTTCTCAGTTTTAATTTTTGATACAGTAAGTGTTGGATAGCTATAATCCCGTAAACAACATCTCTTTAGATTCTCAGTGATTTTTTAAGAGCGTAAAAGGGTCATGACACAAAAAGTTTGAGAATTGACAAATGTGATTGAACCCCTATCCATGTTCAGCATTGTGCTGGGTACGATGAGGGACATAAAAGTGTATATGTAGCCTTTTCCCTTAAGTTGCTTAAAATCTAATTGTGGAGAGAAGCCTCATTTGTTGTCGGAGATACACACTGCAATGCTAAATGCTGTAGTAGGTACCATACACGCAATAAAAGGACATGGAAGGAGAAGTTGGGAGCGGGCCAGAGTCAATAGGGAATGCCTAGTGTCAGAAGAAAGGCCTTTCAGTCCTCCTAATGAGAACTTTCATGAAAACAAAGAGAACATTTGTAGAGAAGACAGTGGGAAAGTCTATCATTGGGGGCGCCAGAAAAGTAAAGCCAAGTGTCCGGCAGCTCTCAGCCATGTGCTAACTTTGATTTGGGGTACTTCCGTGGGAGCTCCATCTGCCAATTACATTCTGCTTGCATCAGTGACCTGCTGGCATTACCCTCAAAAGGCAGGCACAGTTCTGACCTACACTTCCCTTAAGGAGGAATCTTGGAATCTCATGTCCTATAAACTTAACTTCATCCTACTTAAATCCATACTCAGAATTTTGAAACTGTTGCCCATGTTATGTATGTGTTAGGCTCAAGGTGTTTTTCTATATGCAGGCTATTGTGGCACTTATTTTGGTGGAAAGCCAAAAAAAAGGGGCGGGGGCAGTTAACTGCTTTGGGCAAAAGATGCCACTGCTTCTGTTTGACCAGTAAGAATCAGAGACCTCGGGGTGTAGTCTACCATGCACAAGTATGGGATCTTCCATTAGCTTCAGCTTTCTGACTCTCAGATCTACCATCTGTAGAAGGGAGATAATTGCCCTGCATACCTCACGAGGTGATCAGCATGATCATGGGAGAGAATTTGTGTGGAGGGACATAGGAAGCCATATCTAAATTTATAATCATAGTAATCCTAATAAAGCTAACATGTATTGGTACTTACTTCATGCTAAGCACTGTTTTAAGCACTTTCCTCACATTATTTTGATTACTAAGTACATTTGATCTTATTAAACTGTAACATAGTATTGAAAGCTTCATTGAGATCAGTAGATTCATGACATATAACACAGTATGTCATAACAGTAAATTCTTAAAAAAAATAGCAAAAACAAAACCAAGAAACAAGAACTCCTGTTTATTGAAAGTTTCTTTAATTCTTGGACTGTGAGAAGAAGAAAGGAGAGTTTGTCCTAAAGGAGGTATGTCTGTGCCCTTCTCTAGAAAAGGTAGGTGTCCAGGGTATAGTTTATGAATTACAGTAAAGCCTCCCTTAATAGAGAGGCAAATTTTTGCCAGAAACTTTATAATTACAGGGATTCATTTTAGAATATCAAAAAGGGGGATGTAATGTCATTCAAAAACAATAATTCTTGATCAGTAGCTTCAAAGACGCTCCAAACAAAAAGACGTGTGTGGAAGACTTTGAGCAGAAGGTGAGTGAAGAGACTGAACCTTCAGGCAAAAAAGGCCCAGGGGCATGTGACCTGGGTTAAGGTATAGATAGGCTTCCTGTGCTAGACTCAGTGAGACCTCCACAGACAGCAGGGAAGCTTCCTAGCAGTACTACCTTTTGGGGCTCCACAGATCACAAACACACACAAAAACATATGTATTAAAGAGCACACAGACAACTCTATCACCCAGGATTGGTAATTAGCATTGACACAGGGTGACCCACTGTGGTGACTAACACAGTTCAAGACCCAGGAGAATGTGTCTCTTCATCTCTTGCCCTTTGTCCCTTCAACAGCGTCTGAAGCCACAAGGGTCTGTGGACAGAGCTACCCTCTAGGCAGGAGTCAGATGGTACCCCGGAGTGCAGGGAGAATCTGACTGGCAAAAGCAGTTAGTTAAGAGAAAAGACAAATGAACTTGTCAAATTCTTCCTCTCATACAGTGTGAATGTTATAGATTTTTGCATAATAAAGTATCATCTCCCAATAGCACCAAGCATCCATCTTCTTGTTTCTCTCTGTTCCAGCTTGGGTCCAGGTACTCAGGATCTGGTGCAGCATTCACTACAGTTGGCTAGAGTAGGAAAGGAACATTTTGCAACAATTCATATCACTCCTAAAATTGTATTTGTTAGTCTAGATGTAACCTCTAGGGCATAGGGTACCTCTTCTTTACATTGGTACCTAGATGGCCTCTGAACATTAGAATTG
Source organism: Neomonachus schauinslandi (assembly GCF_002201575.2). Taxonomy (NCBI): domain Eukaryota; kingdom Metazoa; phylum Chordata; class Mammalia; order Carnivora; family Phocidae; genus Neomonachus; species Neomonachus schauinslandi. The sequence goes on along the minus strand of NC_058406.1, from coordinate 74,875,744 downwards.
CAAATAGTTTTGCTTTTATGAAAATGTTTAATAAGATAATTAAATTTTTCTAAAATTAAAATTAAACTCTATTTAAATAATGTAAAAGTTTGGTTAAAAACCAGACATCATTAATGTATAAATAATTCTCAATAATTTCTAATTTTTATGGAGACTATGTTTCTGGCCATCATAGATAAGAGTATGGTCTTAACTGAAAAGAGATTTGAATAAGTTAAGTAATGCCCTACTAATTTTGTTTCCTTTATAATAACCCAATTACAAAATGTAAAATAAGAATGTAATACTGTATATATCTAGATATTGCTTTAAAAGATATTCCTTTACAAAAGGTATTCCTTAAACATATTCATGTTAAAAATGAAAGCGGTGCATTTGATATTAAAATAGTTCAAAATATTTTTTGCAAAAGTGCTATTTTGTTACATGTGCCTGCATTACAGTTTTTTGAGCATATGTAAAATTCATATGTAAAGTTCATTTTCTAATTCAAGTGTTGGTTTAAGACTTTTATTGACAATTCCCATTGCTCCTGTCTTAGCAGAGTAAAATTTCTCCAAACTGAAATGAAATAATATATATATATATATTACATATATGAACTACAGTGACTCAAGAAATACTGGTTAATTTGTCATTGCTGTCAATAGCACATGTGAAAATCTTAGTTATACCAATATAATTAGTAATTTTGCTAAAATGAAGGCAAGACAAGTTAATTTTATGTAACAAATATATAATAATGAATTATGTATGTCTTTATTACTCATCCAAGTATCACCAGCTCATCAACAGAACACCCAGACATGCACAATAATAATTAATTCAGTCATCTTTGATACTTTGCTGTCAGTTATATAAAAAATAATTTTACACACATTTTCTCAATTTTGTCATTATGAATATTTATTTGTCAAGGTAAGAAGATAGAACATACTTTATTTAGCAGTTTTTAGCTTTATTTATAACTTCGTAATATTTAGACTTATGATCTATAGGCTTCCATTTGTTCTCTTGCCTTGGGTCCAATAAGAGTTGAAGTGCGTCAACCACCTGGAGGGGAAGTAGGTATCAACCCCTGGCCCCACCCTCCCCTGGCTAGTTGACCTCAAGGATGAAACCAGAGAGCCCCTTAGGTGTAGTTGGGCAGGCCAAGTGAGGATTCCACACACCTTCCCCTTTCTCATACTCAGCAGGAGACACCCACACATCCGTCCCCACATTGTCCCTGATGTCCAACAAGCTTCAACAAGAGGAAAAACCTCTACAGTAACATTTAAAAATGCAAATGTGCGATTAAGGTGACCCCGTAGTGTGAACAACTCTTAGATGGTGTAATTAGTCTTCCTGTTTATCCATCCTCTGGCTGAATCATTCATTAATGAAGAATGCACTGTTCAGTATGGGGGCAGTCCTCATCCAATTGGTAATGTTTGGTTTAGAGAGAAGAGGAAAGGTGAGTTGAGGAATTGAGAGATGTCTTAAGATATATATGAAGGATTTTCATGAGAGATTATCTTTAATCTGCCTGCAGTGACCCAGTAGTTAGCTGTTCAGGCTCAAGGGTGCTCAAGGGTGCTCAGCTGAGGGGCAGTGGGGGTTGAAAGCCAGTTCTTGCTTTGTTCACCAAACCATGTGCCCCAATGCCAGGCTGAGTCAGCCTTTCACTCTGACAGAGGTGCTCTGTGGGCCAGCCTGGTCCCTGCCTGCATGACTCCAGATGACAGAATTAGGCTCAAGGAGTGAAAGTTGTATGAATGCCAATCTGTGCTTAGTGTAAGGAAAAGACGGCTTCTAAACTTGATCTCATTTAGTCCTTATAACAACCTTGAAAAGTAGGTACAATTATTGCCTTCACTTTGCAGAAAAGAAAACGGAGACTGAGAAGCTTTGCAACTTGCCCAGTGTTTCTAAGGGGCAAACAGGTTACAAAGCCAGGCTTTAGTGATTAAAAAAAAATCTGAGCTCATTTTTTTTTCACACTGTGATATGCTTTCTAACAATTTGGGCAATTCTTTAATGAAATGGACTGTTTTTTGTTTTTTTAAGATTTTATTTATTTATTTGTCAGAGAGAGAGCACAAGCAGGGGGAGTGGCAGGCAGAGGGAGAAGCTGGCTCCCCGCTGAGCAGGGAGCCCAATGCGGGACTCGATCCCAGGACCCTGGGATCATGACCTGAGCCGAAGGCAGATGCTTAACCAACTGAGCCACCCAGGCGTCCCATGAAATGGGCTGTTTCCAAAGTAAGCAATTTCCATATTGCTTTAAGTGTTTAAGAATAAATTGAATGTCAACTCACCAGATATGTCACAAAGTGGACTCACATACCCATAAATAGTTGAATCAGGTAATGCCTACGGAGTCCAGTTTTGGTCAGGAAAACAGAAGCCACTGTGTATTTCAGCTATGAAGAGTTTCAATGCAGGAAATTAGAGGCATAACAAACCACTGGAAGAGTTAGGGGAACCAAGATCAGGGAAGCCACCAGTGATGATCTCAGGGTGCCATACTTAAGCAGGTGATTTAGTAGAGTAAATTTTAAGGACCTCTGGAAAGTTCCTGCCCTCTCTCTCAGTCTGTAGCATTGATCGAGGTAATTCTTTAGAATCTCAACTGGTAATTCTTTAGAACCTCACATCTCCTCATGCATCTAACTGAAATGCATCCTGAAAATTATGGCCTTTCCTCTTCAGCCTGTCAATTCTCACAGGAGTGTCTCTTCATGAAAGAGATGCTTACTCTGGCCAGGACCATATGGGGAAGGGGTTGGGAGAAATGTAGTTCCTGGCTGGAAGACGTGGTGGTGAAACTGAGTTGACAACAGACACTCCTGCAAAATCTGTAAGCCTCTTCCCACCATAATGATGTAGGAGCTTGTAATGTACACTTACTAATTATCAGACTTTCTCTTATTCTGTAGGGAGTTGGGAGTTAAAAGAGCAGGAAGTTATCAGGTCCCTTCAAGAGCCCTTGTCACTGCAGGAAATATAGCACAGAAAGGGAAAGCTATATGTAAATTTCCACATGTCATGATTTTGCCTAAGATTTGAGCACTTTCAACTGGTCTGGGCCCAAGAAAACCAGGGAGCTACAAAAGCAGGCCTTTTCCTCAGACTTTAGAAAAATTAGTGTTCACAGAAAAGATTGCATTCAAAGGAAATATATTCTGAATGGCGAATTTTAAGAGGCTATGTTTATGTATGGTGAAGCATAGAATTTTGAACCTAGACATCATTTGGTCCCAGATACCCCAAACCACCTCCAATTTCTGGAAATGGGCATCTCTGAGAGTATGGTTGGGAGGTGTAGGTAATAAGTATACCTCCTACTAAGAATCCTGGCAAACTATCGACAGGGAGGAAAGGTGGCAAATAGGGCAGCGATGATGGACTTACAGAGCTGTCTGTTAAGGGTTCAGGACCTACCAGTATGACCCAAGATGCTGGTTGGCAACACCTCTAATTTACTGCACCAATCAAGGGAGGTTAAAGGACTAAGTGAAATCACAAGCAAGTTAATGGCAGAGTCAAGATTGGAATTCAAGTATCCTGACATCCAGCCGGAGTTGTTTTCTATAATAGCATCCTCCATTTCTCATTCTATCATATCTATCTGTCTATCTGCCTCTCTATTTATCTATCATTTATCTACCTCTCTTTCCTACCATTCGCCCCTCTATCTACCCTTCTATTTTTCTATAAGCATCTAAGCACTTAGCTATGTAATCTCTCCTTGCATCCATCCATGGTACTTTCATGAGACTCTGTGAAGATACAAGAAGGTATTGATTTCCTTTTCTAAGTTGATGGAAGAAAGGGAGTAGGAAATGGGGGAACTATTGACTTTTGTTTATTTGTTTGGCTCCTACCTGAGTAAAGGAAAGCTTTTAGTCTATAACACAGTATCATAACAATAGCAGGACCTATGAATTTTTCCAATAGGTAATTCCAGGCTGAAGACAATGTATGTGAAAAACAGCCTAGTGTGCTGCAATATTAAAACAGTAGGCCACTATGGTCATAATATGTTAGCTATTGATAATGAGATTACAAACTCCCATCTCCCAGTGTACTCTCTTCTGTGTCCCAGCACTCAATTTTGTTGCTGGGGAATATCCACGGCTGAAGTGAGAGAACAGGCTTGGTTGGTGTGAGCAAGTCTTTTGCTTACATTTGGTGTAAGAATTCTTGCAGCTTTTTAAGTATCGGTCAAACCAGAGAGTCTTATATCACCTTAGGAAACAAATCCTTAAAATAACTTGCTCAAAGACTCAACCAAAAAAAAAAAAAAAAATTAGCTCTAATCAATGAATTCAGTAAAATTGTAGGATAAAAAATTAACACACAAAAATCAGTAGTGTTTCCATACACTAATAGTGAAATTTCTGGAAATTCATCTGGAAGGAAATTGATCCCATTTATGACAGCATCAAAACAATAAAATATTTAGGAATAAGTTTAACTAAGGAGGTGAAAGATCTCTAATCTGAAAACTAGAAGGCATTGATGAAATAAATTGAAGAAGACAAAAGTAAATGGAAAGATATCTTATGTTCATGGATTGGAAGAATTAATATTGTTAAAATATCAATACTACTAAAGGCTATCTATAGATTCAGTACAACCTCTATCAAAATTTCAAGGACAGTTTTTACAGAAGTAGAAAAAAAACACTCCTAAAATTTATATGGAACCACAAAGAACTTGAACAGCTGAAGAAATCTTGAGAAAGAAGAATAAACCAGGAGGTATCACACTTCCTGATTTCAAGCTATCTTATAAAACTATAGACATCAAAGCAGTATGGTACTGACATTAAAAACAGACTAATAGACCCACAGAATCAAGAGCCCAGAAATAACCAAAGCAAATACAGTCAACTAATATATGATACGGAAACCAAGAATACTCAATGGAAGAAAGACAGTCTCTTCAGTGCTGGGATAATTGGATAGTTACATGTAAAAGAATGAAACTGGACCCATATCTCACACCACTCACAAAAATTAACTCAAACTAGTTTAAAGACTTAAATATAAGACCTGAAACCATGAAACTCCTAGAAGAAAACTCACATGTAGAATTTCAGAAACAAAAGAGCAAAGGCAAAACAAAAAGAGAAAGAGAAATTGAGAAATAGACTCTTAACTATAGAGAACAAACTGATAGTTACCAGAGGGGAGGTGGGGGGTGGAGGTGTGAAATAGGTGATGGAGATTAAGGAGGGCACTTGTTGTGATGACTACTGGGTGAAAGAAGAAAACTCCAGTCCTTGACGTGGGCTTTGGTAATGATTTTTTGGATATGACTCTGAAAGCATAAGAAGCAAAATAAAAAATGAACAATTGAGACTACAGCAAACTAAAAAGCTTCTGCAAAGCAAAAGATACCACCAACAAAGTAAAAAGACAAACTACGGAATTGGAAAAAGTATTTGCAAGCCATATATGTGATAAGGGGTCAATATCCAAAATATATAAAGAACTAATACAACTCAATAGAAAAAAAAAACACAGGAAATATCCCAAATGTCCACTGATAAATGGTAAAGAAGATGTGGTATATATATAATGGAATATTACTCAGCCATAAAAAGAATGGAATCTTGCCATTTGCAATGACATAGATGGAGCTAGAGAGCATAATACTAAGCAAAATAAGTCAGTCAGAGGAAAATGACTAGCATGGTTCCACTCGTATGTGGAATTTCAGAAACAAAAGAACAAAGGCAAAACAAAGAGAGAAATGGAGAAATAGACTCTTAACTATAGAGAACAAACTGATAGTTACCAGAGGGGAGGTGGGGGGTGGAGGTGTGAAATACGTGATGGAGATTAAGGAGGGCACTTGTTGTGATGACTACTGGGTGATGTATGGAATTATTGAATCACTATATTTACATCTGAGACTAATATAATACTGTATGTTAACTATACTGGAATTAAAATAAAAACAGTAAAAAATTCAATCCTATTTCTTTAAAAAAAAGAAAAACCCACAACCCAATTTAAAAATGGGCAAAGTACCTGAATAGACATTTCTCCAAAGTAATATAAAAGGTTGATGGGTACCTGAAAAGATGCTCAACATCACTAGTCACTAGGGAAATGCAGATTAAAACCACATTGAGATATCACCCTATGCCTGTTAGAATGGCCATTATCAAAAAGACAAAAGGTAATGAATGCTGGCATGGATGTGGAGAAAAGGGAACCCTCACACACCATTGGTGGGGTTGTAAATTGGTCCAGCTACTATGGAAAACAGTATGGAGGGGGTGCCTGGGTGGCTCAGTCATTAAATGTCTGCCTTTGGCTCGGGTCATGGTCCCAGGGTCCTGGGATCGAGTCCGGCATTGGGCTCCCTATTCAGCTGGGAGCCTTCTTCTTCCTCTCCCTCTGCCTGCCGCTCCCCCTGTTTGTGCTCTGTCTCTCTCTCTCTCTCAAATAAATAATTTTTTTTTAAAAAGGAAAGCAGTATGGAGATTCCTCAAAAGATTAAAAAAAAAAAACCATAGGATCCACCAATTCTACTCCTGAGAACATATCCAAAGGAAACAAAAGCACTAACTTGAAAAGATACCTGTATCCCCATGTTCATAACAACATTATTTACAGTAGCCAAGACATGGAAACAACCTAAGTGTCTATCAAGGGATGAATGGATAAAGAAATTGTGGTGAATGTATGTCTAATGGAATATTATTTGGCCATAAAAAATGAGGAAAATCTATCATTTGTGACAACATGGATAGATCTTGAAGGCATTATGCTAAGTGAAATAAGTCAGACAGAAAAAGAAATACTGTATGATCTCATATGTGAAATCTAAAACAAAACAAAACAAAACAAGAGCAAAAACCCATAGGGGCACCTGGGTGGCTGAGTCGGTTAAGCATCTGCCTTCAGCTCAGGTCATGATCTCAGGGTCCTGGGATCAAGCCCTGCATCAGGCTCCCTGCTCAGCGGGGAGCCTGCTTCTCCCTTCCCCTCTGTCCCTCCCCCCTCCCCCCCCTGCTCATGCTCGCTCGCTTTCTCAAATAAATAAATAAAATCTTTAAAAAAAAAAAAAACCATAGAAAAAGAGACCAGACTTGTGGCTACCAGAGGCAAAGGATGGAAAGAGGGGAAATTGGAAGAAGGTGATCAAAAAGTACAAACTTCCAGTGATAAGATAACTAAATACTAGGAATGTACTTAAAATGTAATGATTGTAGCTAACACTGCTGTACGATATATGAGAAACTTAAGAATAAATCCTAAGAGTTCTCACCATAAGAATTTTTTTCTTTTTTTCTTTTTTCTTTGTTTTCTTTTTTCTTTTTATTGTATCTATATAAGAAGATGGATGTCAGCTGATCCTGTTGTGGTAATCATTTCACAGTATATACAAATCAAACCATCATACTATACACCTAAACTTATACAGCGAGGTAGGTCAATTATTTCTCTTTAAAGCTGGGGAGAAGTAACTTGCTCAAAGTTAGACAATCATGTCTCTATTTACATGTCTGAATCAAGTCATGGTATTTATGCATATGGTTTGTTATTATATAGAAAGAGATGTTCTCTTCTGCCAAGTTTTAGGGGAACATTAATCAAATTCATTAATTACTAAACATATGACTTACATCTGAAATATTTTGTCGGAATTTGGGGGCTGAATTTTAAGAGGCACACTGACAAACTAGAGTATGTTCATAGGGTGACCAAGATTAATAGTGATAATAAAATATACTTGAAGAGTTTATTGAGTCCTGGGCTAAGCATGTCACATGGGTTGTTGCTTTTAATCCTCATAGTCACTGTGGACACATAACGAGTGACTGAGGTCACTTACCAAGCCCTGATGCCAGACCCTGAGCTTTTATGCACTCACGGTACAGCGAGGAACCTGGACACCATCTCGTACAAGGAGCGGTGGAAGAACTGAGTGTCTGTGCTGATGGAGGAAAGAACTGGGACCAATGGAGACAAGTTACCAGATGGAGATTTTATCTCAACAAAATAAGATGCTCCTATTCTTAGAACTGAGCATTCAAACAAAAGCTGAAAGACCCTTTTTTAAGGAATGGATGAAAGATTTCAATTCTAAGATATGTTGAATCTATGATGTGAGCAAAATAGAACAAATAACCAAGTTGTTGATTTCATGTCTACTTGCTATCAGAAAAACAAAAGTCTCCAAAAAATATTAAAAATAATAACAAAATAAAAGTCTCAAAATTCCTATGATTTTCCTTAAAAGTCGAGTCTGTAGTAAATGTCAGATTGAGGCCCACCTTCTCAGAATGTGTCCACTCTTGTTACTTGTTCTTTGGAACTATGTAATCTTTAGGTCTGAGACTGTAATATTGTTCTAAGGATTGAATGAGTTGATGTATGTGGAGAGGCTTTATAATGGTTGAATACCATGCAGATGTGAGGGATCAGTGACAGAAACAAAATGTGTTTTAAGTCCCCTTGATTTTTTTTCTATATAATGATACAGGTCAGCCTTTAAAGCTGCTGATTCAAGGAGACATTTGTCTGGTAAATATGGGTGTATGGATATAGCCAAGGCACATATATTTTCAGTGGTTCAACCAATACTTACTGTAATTGGCCCTTACTGTGTCAGTTATATGCTAGGTGTACAGAAATGATTAATATATGGTACTACCCTTCAGGACCAGCATAAAAATAAGTAACTGCAATTTAGCAAAATTAATGCTAACTGATAGAACAAGATGAAATGAAGTCAATGACCTGTTTTAAAGGTTCAAGGCTGCAGTTACAAAGCACTTCTCATGGCTCACATAAGCACCAGTAGTTACACCTTACCTTACACCATAGAGGTCAGTATGGAATTCATTTGCTTTACAGAATTTGCACACATCTCTACTAAATCACTCGCATGTCATGAAACAATTAGCATACCGGTGGAAACCCTGAAACTAAGGTCCTGGGCGTCCCCACTTTTGCACTACCTTATTTCCATCCGTGGCTAAACGTAGGATCCAAGAACAGGAGAAAAGCTTTACAAATAAAGTTTTACCACACAGAAGTTCCACGCTGAGCAGTGCCCTTGGTCGTGCCTTAGACAGGAGTCGGCTGTCATGTCAATGAAGGGAAAAGAAGCCATGGTCCTTAGGGGTTGACACATCTGATCCTAATTCAGTCCATAAGATGAGCTTGGGGAAGAACAGAGGAGGCAGCAGGAGAAGTGTCTGAACCTTACCATGCTGACCCGCTGTTCACTATCACAGAAGATGGGAGACGTATTTTAAAGTTTTGCCAAAGCCCAATCAGCACAGATCTTCAACACGTGAGACAGTAACAGCAGCGGGCTCATCATGCCACTCCTTACCCAAGACTCAGAAGCACAGTGAACAGGAATGAGTGACGAGGAGACACGTATCAATAGGAAAGAGTCTGTTGGTCTCCCCTATTCTTATTTTGTATGGAAAACCCTAGAGTTAGTGTAGATACCTTTGAAATGAGTAAATCTATGAATCAATGACTCAATAGGAAAAAAGGAGGAAGGAGAAGAAGAAGGAGAACTCACATTTCCTGACTTTGACGACTGTCCTATGCCGAGCAGAAACATTATTAATGCTAACTTATGTTGACTGTGTGCCAGTTTCTGTATTAAGGATTGCATTTTACAGTCGTGACCTCACTTAAACCTCACAACAGCCTCCTCGTGTAAGAACTCTGCCTGGGTTTGCAGGTGAGAATACTTTCCCAAGGCCAGGAAAGAGGGTCGATTTGGAATTCAAAACCCTATCTCCTCATGCGAAACTCCACTCTTCCTGCTACACCAGAGAACACAAAGGTGTTCATAGAAAGGGATGTCAGGGCTTGGCAGTCACGTGGTGAGTCCCAGATCCTGTTTAGAGTTGGGAATAGAGTGATGAACAAGACAGATGAGTTCCTGTCCTTGTGGAACAGTCAAGGAAGACAGAGATTACACAGGTTAAAAAGGAATGGAGAAGATCATTTTATTGACTTATAAGTATCATGGGGAAGATGAAGGAGGGTCCCGGGAGAGAAGGAGCAGAGGTGCTTCTTCAGCCAGAGTAGGAAGAGCCTTCTCTGAAGAGGAGACATTTGAAGGAAGACTAAGGAAAAGGGGTGGCCATGCAAAGACCCAGGGGAAACGAATCTTAAGAAGATCGTGCTTATTTTGTAAACAAAAATCAAGGCCAGAGGGTCCAAAGGCAGGGAAGGAGAATGGAGGGGTAGCCTGGGAAATAGGTGAGGTCCAAATTGTGATGCCGTCTGGCCATGCTAAGGACTTTGGAGGCTGTCCTTGGTGTATGGAAACCTCCTGGGGGGCTTGGGCAGGGCAATGGCCTTACTCTGGCCCCAAGTGTAGGATGTGGTTTTGAGAGGCAAGAGCACCTAAGAGGCCGTTGCAATGTTCCAGGTGAGGGCCGCTGATGACTCAGACTAGGTTCCTAGCTGAGGAAGTGCTAAGTGGGTTTCAGAGTCAAAATCTATTTGGGAGGTAGTGCTGACAAAACTTACTACTGGATTGGACATGGGATGGGAGGAAAAGATGAATCAAGAAATGTTCTGGGTTGGGTGGATGGTGAGGAAGGTAGGGTGGGACAGTTGAGGACCAGGCCTTCCCATTGGAAGGAAGAGGGTTGTGACATTTAGGATCTTACAGACAACTCCGAATGGGTGTGTTCTAAAATGTTAAGGGGCCAGGAAGCACCATAAATCACAGTAGGGAGAAGTCATCATTTTTAAAGCATAAAGAACAAAGAATAGAAAGAATGCCAGGATCATCTTTGGTTTGTATAATACAATTATGTGTTATAAAAGTCTCCACTATATCACTCATCTGTTCTGAATCATAAACTGTCATTCATTTTTCCGTCTTGGTTGTGGTGAATAACTGCTATAGAAAATTGGAAAAGCAGGCCTAGACTGATGAATTCTCTTTATTTCATTAGTATTTTATATAGCCAGGACACATTAATTGATTTAGCAATAATCTTTATAAACATTCTAGAAAGAGGCAGAACATTAAAATATATCTTTGCTGATTTTTTCCTCTGTGCATGTAATTAAATTACAACCAACAGGTGATACTTATGTGTTCTTTTAATAATTTGCTATGAATATTATCACATATCTTTGAATTTTTGTGGCCATCTTATTTTTAATTTGCTCTAAAACAGTTCTCCTTAATTTATTACTTATTAATTTTAACATTTGCAATGTTGATGAACAAATTAGTTCAAAACCAAAAAAGAAGATAGTAGGAAGGGAAAAATGAAGGGGGGAAATCGGAGGGGGAGATGAACCATGAGAGACTGTGGACTCTGAGAAACAAACTGAGGGTTCTAGAGGGGAGGGGGGTGGGGGGGGTTAGCCTAGTGATGGGTATTAAAGAGGGCACATACTGAATGGAGCACTAGGTGTTATACGCAAACAATGAATCGTGGATCACTATATCAAAAACTAATGATGTAATGTATGGTGATTAGCATAACATAATAAAATACAATTTAAAAAAACCAATGTGTGTATAAAAATTATATACTGTATATAAAAATTATCTAGTACCTCTCTATGGTAAACTAGTTTTTGTTTATTTAATACTTGCAGATTTCTTACTAAAGAAGGCACCTGAGTGCAGTAGAAATGCGAGTCTAGAAGTCTTGTCTCTACCTTTAAACTGTTTCTGTGATCTTAAGCAGGTCTCTTTACTTTCTGGACTTGAGATTTATGTATAAAAAAACAATAAAAGGATGGGACACCTGGGTGGCTCAGTCAGTTAAGTGTCTGCCTTCTGCTCAGGTCATGACCCCAGGGTCCTGGAATCGAGCCCCACATCGGGCTCCCTGCTCAGCGAGGCGTCTGCTTCTCCGTCTCTCTCCCCACCCTGGTGCTCTCTCTCTCTTTCTCTCTCTCTCTTAGATAAATAAAATCTTAAAAAAAAAAAAAAACAATAAAAGGAAGCTGTATGATCTAAGGTCTTTTCCAGTTTTATGGCTCTTTTATCCTTATTTTGCTAGCTTATTTTCACACTTTATACCATGTAGAACATCTTCTTTTATTTTTAATAATAAGAAAAAATCAACAAAGAAATAAATGTGCATATATGTTATTTTTATAAGGCACTTGCCTATAAGCAAGATTATGATATCTCTTTTCTGTTGTTGGATAACTTAATATATGCTCATTTAGATATATGAAAATGAAAATGGGATCACTCCTACCCATTCTTCATCTTCCGGCTCAGCAACAACTGTCTTTGTTAAGTTCCACCCACACCCCTAGGTCCAATCACCATTTCTCTGGTCTCCCACAGCACTTTTTTGATATGTCTGCTACAGGACCCACTTCATTCTGTCCCAGATTTCTAATTGTTTACCTGTTTACCTGCCCTGCTTGATTGCAAACTTGTTTGAAAGTATGGAGGTGTTTTTTCACCTTTATGTCATCTGCAGCTTTGAGCACAGTGCTTTGCACATAAGAAGCATCCTAGAAACTTTTTAGTAGGCTCCATCATTACTAGTAAGTCATATATTTACACAATCCAGACTAGTCATACCGAGTACTTACTTTTAAACAATTACACTTTAATATTAGGAAGTTCTTTTTATCTCATAGATGCACTCTTCCCCCAAACTCTGTGGCCTGGGCAAAATGAATGTCTTTTATCCTTTGATTTTGCCATGACTTCTCTTATCTCTGGCTGTGGCCCTGCCTTTCCTGCTGCCCGGAACACTCTTCCGTCTCCTTTCTCTTTCTCTAGCCAGTTTCTACCCATCCTTCGCCCTAGACATACCCTTCTGCAAGAAGCACTCTCTGACCCTTCATGTGCCCCAGGCTGGGTTGGATGTCCCTCCTCTGTGTCCCTCTGGCCTTCTGTTCTACTGCAGCCATTGTACCCATCAATTCCCTTGTAGAGAGTAATTTTTTTCCTCTCTTTTTCTGGCCTATAAGATCTGGAACTCGAGAGCCTTACTTGTGTTATTCATGATTGTATCTTCAGGGATATAGTAGAGTCTGGCACGTTTGTGGATGAATATGTAACCTTTAATTATTTTTTTGTTATATGAAAACAGAATTCCATTAATGACTTGCCCAAGACCTCACAAGGTTAGTGTAGCCCTCTGCAAATCAGGTTGCAAGTGAATCATTACAGCACTAATATTTCCCTGTTTAGTCAAGAAGAACCACAAACACCATGCCAGAGCTGTTGTCATTTTTAACCAATTTTTTCTTTAAGTAAACTCTACTGCCATCATGGGGCTTGACCTCAGGACCCCAAGATCAAGAGTCACATGCTCTACTAGCTAGCCAGTTGCCCTGAGCTGTTGCCATTTTTTAAATGGAGAGAGAAGATGGATGTTCACATTACTGAGGTTTAACTGTATTACTAAATAATGTGAGTGTGTGAATGGTGGTTGATGAGTCATACTTTATGTAATCAAATGGATTTAGTAGATATCTATATTTGGGTTGACTAGTAGGATAGAATTTATTAAATGTCATGCTAGAAAATTCACCATGAGCAGGTCGGTAGGTGAGGAAAGGAAGGCTACCTTCCAGAGCCAGAAATGAAAGAGAAAGTCATGTCTTTGGCCAGCAGTGGTGATACTTAATAAATGTGCGTCTCAAGTCTTAAGATTTGGAACATGGAAAGGTCAGATCATAAAAGCCTTTTGTGCAGCTGCAAAAAATAATTGCAATAGCTCAAGATTATGCACAAAATTTATCCTTTGATATATCTATTGAAGTGTTGCTTTGCTGTTTTAGAAATGAAGTTAACATTTGCTGTCATTTTTACCACCGTAAGAATAATAATCATAAAAATATAAACCAGGTTCAGAGGTAACATCCAGTTCTATACCCTGTTGCTTAAAAAACTATTGTAAGAATAGTGAAATGAAGTAAAATTGCCATTTCTTTTCTCAAAAAGTACAACATTTTCATATGGATAAGTATTGTTGTCAATTTTAGCAAATATAACTTGGATTGAAACCGACACTGTGTGTGTGTGTGTGTGTGTGTGTGTATCCCATTAGTTACTAATCCGTCTATGAAACATTCAAAGTCTCTCCTACAGTCCCTTCTTGGGACAATTTGCAGTGTCATAAATAGAGAAAAACATCAACATCTGTATCTGCAATTTGTCTCGTTATAATTTGCACCAAGTATATGGAGCTTCATTCTATCTGGCAAACTATAATAAAAAACAAAAGTCTCAAACTGGAAGCAAACACCAAGAGGCTAACTTAAAGTGTCTGTTCATCTATCACTCCACGTGGTGAAGAATAGCCAACAGCTGATCATTCATCTGCCATTTTCTTCATGAGCAAAGTAAAAAGAGATAACTCACCTATCGAACAGAGACAGATTTGCTGAGAAATCAAGTCATACATTGTATTGGTATACATCCCTGTATGTGTATAAACATCTTAGAATATATAGCTGTACCTCTACCTGCATATGAAAGTTTGAATGTCCTCACCATCACCATCACCGACAACCACGTCACCCTCCCCACCCCTTTTTGGGGCAAGAAAATATTCTGGGTAATTGTCCTTAAAACCTAGCAGGGACATAATTTGTGAGGATTTACAAACTTGATTGCTATCAAATTGATAATCATTTGAGAATTGAGCTACCAGTTTTAAGAAAGGGAAAAAAGTGGAGGAAGCCACCGTGGAAATGTGCAGGGAAAGAAATACCTCCTCGCACCATGAAAATACATACACACATATATAACCATACATGTGCAGATTTGTAAATGACAGGCCTTCAAAATAACAGTGGGGACAAAATGAAGTAAATGCAAATGTTTTGTAAATTAACTCCCAGGGAAAAAGATAATTACATTATTGTATTAACAGGGGCACCCTAGTCACTTTTTTCCCCCATGCAGAATGTGGCTTGTTCATATCAAGGCATGTCATCACACTTACAAGGTATTTATTAGCTGCATTTTCATAAAAATAAAAAAAAACAGTATTAAAAAAATGGAAAGCTGACAAATTTGATTTAAATGGATACTGAACTCCAGGCAAACGTGTCGTTTGAACTCGGCCTGATGTGCTGCTGCTGCCAGGAAGCATTAATGTACCAGTGAGTGGTCAATATGTGCTCACATATCCCATGTCAGGCTGCGCAAGAACGCTCCTCTCTTAGAAAATTATATTGTTGAAAATAAGTGACAAAGCTTGAGCAGGCCCTTCAAATCCATAAGGACATTTGGAGGAACTGAAGCATGCTTATAAAACCAGGGTCTCTAAAATAGAGGCCAGAGCTCATGTAGCATCTTGCCAAGTAATCAGATAAAAATGATTACACAAAATTTCCAACAATGAATTCCTTCTGCCTTTGCTGAGCGAGCACATCAGGAAGGAAGGCACATCTTTAGAACCATACTTTTATCCATCAGACTTTTCTGTGGAGGCTTTCTACGCATTTGTTTCGTCTTTCTCCACTGTAATGCTCTTTCTGAACAGATCTTGAGAAGCCCTTGAAATGGAAAACTTACACTTAAACCCAGACCTAGAGCCGGGATCCGTTTCTTGACAATGAAAAAAGAGAAAAAATCATCCCAAACTTCCTTGTCACTATCCAAGCAAATATCCTATCTATCATAAGAACTGTGGCTCCTGGATAACAGATTAGGCACATCAATAAAATACTGTAACCACAGTTTGAGACAAATGCTCTGATATGTATCAGGTCAGAGGTGGACCAAGTTCTTGTGGAATCCTGAGCATATTTGTCATCGGCCAAGCTTCAAACTGAGCTTTAAATTTTGTCAGACATGAAAAACTGTTACCAGATGGTGTCAAGATAATTTCTCTCTGTGTTAAAATCACACACTTAGGTATAGTCAATAGTCAAAATCAAATAATTAGTCCAAACACCAGGACACACCTGGCACCCTTCCTACTGCAAGGTAGCAGGTATTATTATGATATGTCTCTTTACAGTTAAGAAAGCCCACACAACTAACACAGAGTAGCCCAGTAACACAATTAGCAAATGATGATTTTCCGGAGCTGTGAACCATCCCAAGCCAATAGGAAGAGACAGTGTGTTATTCCAAATTGTAATCCTATTTCCAAGGACAAGAGAAAGTTTGACAGAGGTTCATTCCCTGCCACCCCCGTCTCCACCCTGTACTCCCTTCAACTAAATGAAAAATTAGCTCATATTCTGAGATGTTTAGTCCTTGTTTTTTAAAAGAACCTCTCCCCCAAATTATTATAAATTCCAGTATCATGTGGCTAAACTCCATTCTTCAATTAACCTCAAAATGTAGTACAAACATTCGGAAACTCCTCAGATGTGAGAAACCATATGCTTATTGGTTCCCAAAGTAATAAGTAAAAGGCATAAAGCAACTTTGACAAGGAGGGTATTAAAATACCCAGATTCGTAAAATAAACTAGAAAAATGTTGTACATTAGAAAGCACAAGGAAGCCTGTTATTACTAATTAATCTGTAATATGTTTGCTTTCAAAATATTTTAGAACGTATGAATTATTGCATTTAACAACACAAGTATTTAGCTCTCGTCTGTTGTGGTATTTCACTGGGTAAAATGGGGGTCTGGGGATCTAGAATCACAATTCTTCTAGCTGTTAAGATGAAAATCCCATTCTCTCTTAAAATGTGGATCTGAGTGGGGAACAGATGAATCCTGGCAATGGGCAATTGTAGATGTAGAATATCACAAAATGCTGGGGGAAATTCTTCTGTTTGAATCATTCTGGATACCCAGAATCTCTAATTAGGGTTCCTCTTTACCCCATGAGTCCTGCCTGCTGCACTGTCAGAGTGAGAGCATCATGTAATTTTAATTATCAACCTCACCGCAGAGCAAAGTTTTCATGCTAGGAAGTGGCCAAATTATAGGACTTTGGGCATTCGGGTTCATTTCCTAGAAAACCATCACTTTGGATAGGGTTCTATTTCCCCACACCTCAGTGGAGCACAGTAAAGATTTTATTCTATGCTCCAATAATTATTGGCAAGAGAATGATGCCTCCCTCTGTCATCACACAGGCAAAAGCACAAGAAGATGATCCTGAGGAATCGGGAAGCCGGGGGAAAGTGAGGCCACAACTGGTAACAAGAAAACCATCCAGTCTTTGAACACAAAGATTGTAAATGTCTACTGTTCTTTAAACTTATTATTTTTGGCAGGGTTGCATATGTTCTCTGTGCTCATTCCACGAATCTGGCTGATTATTATTCCAATCACTGGAGGAAGAGAGAGTCACATTAATTTGTAGTAATTAATAGCACTGATGCATTTGACAGCGCATGTTAACAAGCCTCTTTGATTGTTTGGATCTCTAACTGCGGCCCTTCTTGTTTGCATCACCTCCAAGGAATTCATAATATCAAAGCTTAACGGTATCTGATACTTGTCAAAATGCAATTTATAAAAGTTTAATTCTTTTATTGATTTAGTTTGGTTTTGATGCCTGCAGAGTCAGCTCCCTTGACAGAACTTAGCGGATTCAAATGCTTGTCACCAGCTCGGCCTCCTTTTTGCAGGCAACAATTGCCATAGGCCAAGCCAACAGGCATGGTTTAATTGCCATTAATTAAAAGCATAAATCTCTTTTTTCTTCAGTTGCTGTGCTCTTAAAGGGGGCTGCACATATCTCTCTTTTCCTGTATTTGTCAGAACACCTTCTGGCAAGCAAAGTTAACCCATTCCATCTTTCTAAGCACTTTCTGGGGTAATCTTTTGAAGCATTGCTCTTATGATCTGATGTGAAATGCATGCGGTTCGGTGATATTTAACAAACTGGATTTCTTCTTTATTGCAGTATAATGAGGTCAAATGAATCCCTCCATGGGTTGTATACATGCTTAAATGGTTTTTGCATCAAATTCTTTTTGACAGCAAATAAAACAGTAGCCAAACAAAACATGGGCTACTTAAAATTAGAAGGGAGGGGGGACTGGATGAGAATGGGCTTTTAAAACAAAAACACACAGATGCAAGTAACCTTCCAAGAAAATAAATCCGCCTGGTCATTTTCAGATTGGAAGCAATTAGTGAGATTCTTGAGATAAGGGAACTGCTGAGCTTAACAGAGCCCAAATGATTATACAGTAAATATTATTCCAGCTCCGTTTACCTTCTAGTATTATCATTAAGTCTATTTCATTTAGAAGGGACCTAGTGATGTTGTGAGCAAGGTAAAAATAATGAGGAGAACTCATCGCTCACTTTGATGCGGGAAGGTAAAAAGGGTGGGAGAAGTGGGTAGGTTCTTTCTATTATTTTTTTACTCGCCCACAATTATCCTATGAAATGATTATCCACCAGGCTTTGCTATTCAATGGCGGTGTCAAAACAATTCGGTTTCCCCTGGCTGCCAAGCGCCTTCTCTTTCCCCCCTCAGTCCTGCCGCCGTTCGGGGAAGTGTCGCTGTAAGCAGATTATTGCTTTAAAGCATTTACACATATTAGTTTTGCTGCATCTGCCAGCTTTAGCAGGATTGCCGAGCCGCGGAAGTCCTCCTCGCTTTATTTAAGGAGGGGGAAAAAAAAGTTAGTTCCGCGCTGGGCGGCTCGGTGAGCTCAGCGCATGAATATGTTATGCATCTGTTTTCACCCGGTCAGGCTGCGGAGAGTGATTGATTTTTGGCCCCAGTGAGCTTTTTGCGAAGATCTTTAAGCGAATGCGGTGTTGTTTAATTGGGAGCGTTCGCGCTAGACGTGCTGCTGCTGCTGGAATCTCTGGAAATTCGAGGCTGCGGACCGCGTGGCTCCGGGTGGCGGTGGCGGCGGCGGCGGCGGCGGCGGCGGCTGCAGAGGGAGTCCCGGCGGTCTGCCCGAACCCGCTGCGTGACCTACATACCCGCGCCGCCCGGGCCGCGTGCGTGCGTGTGTGCGCGCGCGCGCCTGGGTGTTGGGTTGTGGGTTTGTTTTTTGTTTTTTTTTTTCTTAAGCCATGGCGTTGGAAGGGAGGAGGTTCCAATTAAAACCAAAATAAGCTGCTTTAATGGTCTTTTAAATTGACAAGTGAACAATGATTTTAGTATTGGTATCTGTCAAAGGTCCTAGGAAATCCTCAGCTGATAAGGCCCAATGCTTCCAATTAGGAACCGTGCAGATCTGCAGCCAATAATGATTTGTGGGTCCCTGCAGAAATGCTGCAGACACTTATTGCAAATTACTGACAAAAAGCTCTGCTGTATTGATGAGAGGAAGTACAGGCGGCTTTCGGTGTCCCCGTCAGGTATACCTCATAATGAGAGAGCTTGAAGTTTTGACTTAGCCCTTTTCCTTCCCTCCACCCTTTAAGCAACATTTCATTGATGAGTAAAAATCTCGCCTCCCACCAGCTTTAAGCATGTTAGACATTTCTTCCCAGATTTTTTACACGAAGGCCACTAATTTGATGTCAGGCTCCGGCAAAGCTCTCATCAATATTAT